>NC_044568.1:46228117-46515617 GCF_007565055.1 Rhinopithecus roxellana
ACAGACATGCTGTGATACTTTTAAAATAAATACGTCCACACATTCTTTGATACTCCTCCCTCCCTAAGGTGGAGCTTAATTATTAAACCTCGAATGTGGCACTTGGTGACCTGCTTCTAATAGAATGTGATGGAAATGGAGGTATGTGACTTCCAAGCCTAGGTCATAAAAGGTACCATGCTTCCTTCTTGTGCCCAAATCTTTCACTCTGAAGGAGGCCAGTCACCATGTCATGAGGATACTCAAGCAGCTCATGGAAAGACCCAGATGGGGAAAATTTAAGGCCTCCAAACAACAACCAGCACCATATTTGTGCACCATCTTTTTTTTTTTTTTTTTTTTGAGACGGAGTCTCGCTCTGCCGCGGCCCAGGCTGGAGTGCAGTGGCCGGATCTCAGCTCACTGCAAGCTCCACCTCGCAGGGTTCCCACCATTCTCCTGCCTCAGCCTCCCGAGTAGCTGGGACTACAGGCGCCCGCCACCTCACCCAGCTAGTTTTTTGTATTTTTTAGTAGAGACGGGGTTTCACCATGTTAGCCAGGATGGTCTCGATCTCCTGACCTCGTGATCCGCCCGTCTCGGCCTCCCAAAGTTCTGGGATTACAGGCTTGAGCCACCGCGCCCGGCCTTGTGCACCATCTTAAAAGCAGAACCTCCAGCCCCAGTTGGGCCTTCAGATGACTGCACCCCCTGTGACATCTCGACTACAACCTCATGGGAGACTCTGAACCACAACCAACCAGCTAAGCTGTTACCAAATTCCTGACTCAGAGAAACTATAGGATAATATCTATGACTTTAAGTCACTAAGTTTTGGGGCAATTTGTTACACAGTAATAGATAAATAAACACTTGCCCAAGATCATAGGATCAGTAAGTGGTGATTTGTTTTGTTTTGTTTTTTTATTTTTTTGTTTTTTAAGAAAGAGTCTCACTCTGTCACCCAGGCTGGAGTGCAGTGGTGCAATCTCAGCTCACTGCAATCTCCGCCTCCCGGTTCAAGCAATTCTCCTGCCTCAGCTTCTGAGTAGCTAGGATTACAGACGCACACCACCATGCCCAGCTAATTTTTGTATTTTCAGTACAGACAGGGTTTTGCCATGTTGGCCAGGCTAGTCTCAAACTCTTGACTTCAGGTGATCTGCCTGCCTCAGCCTCCCAAAGTGCTGAGATTACAGGTGTCAGCCACTGCACCCAGCCAGTGGTGGAGATTTGAATACTGGTTTATCTATCCCAAAAGCTCAGGCTCTTAATTCTGCCTGAAGTACTACTGTAGTTTATATTTCACTTCCTTTAAAAAGCCTTGACAGAGTCTCCCCCTCAAAAGTAATCTTCCTCCAATCTGTATCACTAAGCCGTACTCAAAATGTCCATCCGTAATACTCGTATAATCACCTTATTTGCCCAAGTCCCGTCTCACTTCATGGTTGACTTCCCAGCTGTGGGCTCTCAGCTTTAGTACCTACATCCTAGTGTTGCTGTGAAGGTTAAATGAGATGGCATGTATCAAAGCGCTTAGTGAAGCAATGACTCGATTATACTATTTATTAGTTCCTGGATGCAGCACTTTTTCTGTCCTATGGATGGATAAGCTCTTAATCCTGGCTATATATTAGAATTACCTAGGAAGCTTAAAAAAAAAAAAAGCAAAAGAACAACGCCCAGGCTATACCTGAAGATTATGATTTAATCTATCTGGGTGAAGTTAGGTACTAATATTTTTCCAAAGTTCCCTGGGTGATATTATTTTATTTATTTATTTATTTGTTTATTGAGATGGAATCTTGTTCTGTCACCCAGGCTGGAGTGCAGTGGTACCACTGATACAGGAGTGCTGGGAAGAGAAGAGCGTGGTCCCTTTAAATAATACAGAAGGTGGTAGGGGAAGTGCTGCATAGAGCAGGGCGTGGTCCTTGGCTAGGGCTCCACCCCCAGGGACCTAGATGAGAACAGGCATTTCCTGCCCAAATGTTGCATTTCCCAAGACCACCCTGGCTTGCCACGCCCCCCCATCCTAGGCATATAAAATCCCGAGACCCCAGTGGGCAGACACACAGGCAGCCAAACGTGGAGAGAAACACATCAGTGTAAAAAGACACAAGCAGCTGCTCATTGAGAGGATGTTGAGAGGAGCACACTGGCAGAAGAGCACAGGGACAGGCACAGGCACCTGGCAGGATGAGACTGAGTTTGGCCAGGGCAGTTAGTCGGAGGAGAGCTGTGGCCGCTGAGCAGCCCAACTCCATGGGAAAAACCATGGAGCCCTTCTAGCTCCTCCATTGGCTGAGAGCTACTTCCACCCAATAAAACTTTGCACTCATTCTCCAAGCCCACGTGTGATCTGATTCCTCCGGTACACAAAGGCAAGAACCTGGGATACAGAAATTCCTCTGTCCTTGCAACAAGGTAGAGGGTGAATTGAGCTGGTTAACACAAACCGCCTATGGATGGCAAACTAAGAGAGCACCCGGTAACATATGCCCACTGGGGCTTCAGCTATAAATTCACCTATAGACACCGCCATCAGGTGGGAGCCCCACAACCTGCCTGTCTGTATGCTCCCCTAGAGGTTTGAGTAGCAGGGCACTGAAGAAGCAAGCCACATACTCCTGTTGCGTGCTCTGCGAGGGGGACAAGGTAACTTTTCCCGTTTCACCATCTTGGCTCACTGCAACCTCTGCCTCCTGTATTCAAGCAATTCTCCTGCCTCAGCCTCCCAAGTAGCTGGGATTACAGGCACGCACCACGATACTTGGCTAATTTTTGTATTTTTAGTGGAGATGGGGTTTTACTGCATTGGCCAGGCTGGTCTCGAACTCGTGACCTCAAGTAATCTGCCCACCTCGGCCTCCCAAAGTGCTGGTTTAAAGTTCTGAAACTGCTGGACTAAATCAGAGGTTCTCAACCAGAGGCAATTTTGCCTTATTCCCGTTGGGGACATACAGTAATGTCTGGAGATAGTCTTGATTGTCACAACTGGTAGGAGGGTGCTACTGGCATCTAGTGGGTGGAGGCCAGAGATGCTGCAAAACATCCTACAATGCACAGGTCATAGCTCCTTACAGCAAAGAATTATCCAGTCCTAAATGTCAATAGTGCCAAGGTTGAGCCAAACTGGATTGGATATTTCCCAGCTCCTACCTTGTTCTCCTTAAGAATTTTGGTTTCTACTTGCTTCTCTGACTATTCCTACTTGAGACAAGAAGAATGCAGCATTTGAGTTCCTGCCTTGGACCAAATCTGGGCACCAACCAGCTTGGCCGCTGCCCCAACTGGGCTGGCTCCAGGCCCACCAGGAAGGGCACGTGGATGGTCTCATGCTTCCCCACTTCCCTTTGATGCTTTGTTAACATTTGTATTACAACACTCACTACAGAAAGTACAGCAAGTCGTAAACACGTCTCCCTCACCCCAAGGGCCAGGGCCATACTTTATTCATCTCTGTTTTTTCCACAGCACCAAGCTCTGTTCAGTTGAACTGGGTAGGTGTTCAATAGATACTCATTGCATCAAATAGATTAATATCACTTTAATTTTTATCATGCATCTGGGCATCTCTTTGAAAGAGATGGATGTAGAGAATACAAATGCCAGTTAAAGCAAGAGCTCTTGTGTTTCTGTTCCTGTGGAGTGCAGCTGAAATGACTGCTACTGCTCCTTTACGGTGTATTTACACGAGCATCCTGTGGACATCAGTGCCATTTAAAATTAAGATATTTGTATAATAAACAAATCTAAGAGGATTCTTATTAGAGAAGTTCTCTTATTTTTAAGATTATTTTTCATTGGTTATTAC
This sequence comes from Rhinopithecus roxellana, assembly GCF_007565055.1. NCBI lineage: Eukaryota > Metazoa > Chordata > Mammalia > Primates > Cercopithecidae > Rhinopithecus > Rhinopithecus roxellana. The sequence continues at coordinate 46,231,914 of NC_044568.1, forward strand.
AAACGGAAAAATGTTTTATTTTCAAGGCAAAGCAGCAACTTGGAGAATGATAAACAAACTTGTCTTAGAAAAATATATGTAAATCAATAAATTTTGGGCTATACATTTCATAGCGGATAAAATCAGGCACAGGTTTAAAAGCTAAATAAGAAACAAGGTTTTCCGATGTTTCTCTCCTTTCAATGCGTAATCTTACATTAAAAAAAAAACTGGTTAATAGCTGGGGTTTTTTAAATTCTCAAAATTGCACAAGTCAGCCAAGGGTCTGTTCATCTTGGCATTCTCAAAGAGGGCAGATTTAAGTAAAATCTGTGACAACTGAGAACTGAGAATCTAAACTTTTCTTTGAGACAGAATCTCACTCTGTCCCCTAGGCTGCAGTGCAGTGGTGTGATCTTGGCTCACTGCAACCTCTACCACCCAGGTTCAAGCGATTCTCCTACCTCCGCCTCCCAAGTAGCTGGGATTACAGGCACGTGCCACCATGCCCAGCTAATTTTTGTATTTTTAGTAGAGATGGGGTTTTTGCCCTGTGGGCCAGGCTAGTCTTGAACTCCTGATCTCAAGTGATCCACCTGCCTCGACCTCCCAAAGTGTTGGGATTACAGGCATAAGTCACCATGCCTGATCAGATATAAACCGATTTTTTTCTTTTTGAGATGGAATCTCACTCTGTCACCCAGGCTGGAGTGCAATGGCACCATCTTGGCTCACTGCCAGTTCTGCCTCCCAGGTTCATACCATTCTCCTGCCTCAGCCTCCCAAGTAGCTGGAACTACAGGTGCCTGCCACCACTCCTGGCTAATTTTTTTGTATTTTTAGTAGAGACAGGGTTTCACCTTGTGAGCCAGGATGATCTCGATCTCCTGACCTGGTGATCCACCTGCCTCGGCTTCCCAAAGTGCTGGAATTACCAGCGTGAGCTACCGCACCCAGCGAAAGGAAGTTTATTAAAAAATTAAAGGAATGAAAGAATGGCTACTCCATAGACAGAGCAGCATAAACTGATTTTATATAGCTAAATAAAAGGTCTGGAAGGTTGCACTGTAGACTGAACTGATTACTTCAATGTGGGGAGGAAACCCATATTAGAATGGTCAAAGAGTTTTAATTTTATCTGTCATGTTCTTTATTATATTGTAAATGGAGAATTGATGCAGGTGACTTACTATTTAAGCTCTTTTAGTATTTTCTAAGTATTTAGAAAAGCTTAGTCATATTTCCTGAGACATAATGACCGTCAGAGAGAGAGAAAAAAATGAAGGGAATGGCGGGATAAATTACTTAGGATAAGAATTTTGTTTGTTTGTTTGTTTTCTGGAGTGCTTCTTTTTTTTTTTTTTTTTTTTTTTGAGACGGAGTCTGGCTCTGTTGCCCAGGCTGGAGTGCAGTGGCCAGATCTCAGCTCACTGCAAGCTCCGCCTCCCGGGTTCCCACTATTCTCCTGCCTCAGCCTCCCGAGTAGCTGGGACTACAGGCGCCCACCACCTCGCCCAGCTAGTTTTTTGTATTTTTTTAGTAGAGACGGGATTTCACTGTGTTAGCCAGGATGGTCTCGATCTCCTGACCTTGTGATCCACCTGTCTCGGCCTCCCAAAGTGCTGGGATTACAGGCTTGAGCCACCGCGCCTGGCCTTCTGGAGTGCTTCTTGAATGAAATTACTGGCATGATTAGGATAAGGTTAGCCTAGGCTAAGAATAACCAGAGACAAGATTGTCAGAAATATGACTGGCCCAGAGTCCTGGATGGATCACATCAGTTTGTTCTCTTAGATTGAAGAAAACTATTATTAACGCAATATTAAATTAGGAATAAATTATTCAAAGCCTTGTGTCATACTTACTGTTGCTTTAGCCACTCCTCCACAAATGGAATGGAGAAAAATTCTGTGAATGGCTCCCCTGCCCTCTTTGGATTTTGGCTGGTCAAGATGCCATATGTTTGATTGACAAGAAAACAATAAGCAAGAATTCAAGTCAGTTGTTGCTATTCTGCTTGCAAATTAACACGAATGAATTCTTAGGATTACTGAATCGTCAGACATGAACAACTTACTTGTATAACCACTCGGTCAGAAAATCACAGGCAATGAATTTGGTTCTTTTCCTCTAAAGAGAGAAGAGATAATTAAATTACAGCTGACCCTTAACAACATGGATTTGAACTGCACAGGTCTACTTATACATGACTCTTTTCAATAAAGCTTAACACCGGCCAGGTGTGGTGGCTCACGCCTGTAATCCCAGGACTTTGGGAGGCCAAGGTGGGTGGATCACTTGAGGTCAGGAGTTCGAGACCAGCCTGGCCAACACAGTGAAACCCTGTGTCTACTAAAAATACAAAAATTAGCCAGGCATGGTGGCGGGCGCCTGTAGTCCCAGCTACTCAGGAGGCTGAGGCAGGAGAATCGCTTGAACCTGGGAGGTGGAGGTTGCAATGAACCGAGACTTTGCCACTGCCCTCCAGCCTGGGCAACAGGGTGAGACTATGTGTCAAAAAAACAAAAAACTTAACACCAAGTGTGCCTGCCTCTCCTGCCTTTCCTTCCACCTCTGCTACCCCTGAGACAGCAGGACCAATCCTTCCTCTTCCTCCTTCTCAGCCTACTAAACCTGAAGATGAGGAACACCTTTATGACGATCCACTTCCACTTAATGACTGGTAAATATATTTTCTCTTTTTTATAATTTTCTTAATAAATTTTCTTTTGCTACCTTACTTATAAGAATACAGTATATAATACATATAACATACAAAATTTGTGCTACTGGTAAGGCTTCCAGTCAACAGTAGGCTATTAGTAGTTAAGTTTTGAGGGAGTCAAAAGTTTTATGTGGATTTTATTTCTTTTTGTGACAGGGCCTCATTCTATCATCCAGGCTGGAGTACAGTGGCGTGATCTCAGCTCACTGCAACTTCTGCCTCCTGAGCTGAAGTGACCTTCCCACCTCAGCCTCCCCAGTACCTGGGACTACAGGCACACACCACCACACCTGGCTAATTTTTGTATTTTTTGTATTTTTTGTAATTTTTGTATTTTTTGTAAATTTTGTATTTTTGTATTTTCATCATGTTGCCCAGCCTGGTCTCAAACTCCTGAGCTCAAGCAGTCTGCCCTGCCTTGGCCTCCCAAAGTGCTGGGATTACAGGTGTGAGCCACTGTGCCCGGCCAAAGTTGTAAGTGGATTTTTGACTGCACGGGGGTTTGGCACCTGTATTGTTTAGGAGTCAACTGTATATTACTTTGCCCACATGAAAGGAGGTTAATTGATTGCTTGTGTTAGATGAAATAGGCATAAATCCTTTATGAGATTTATAAGAACATCAAGAAACAGTAACTTGGCCAAAGAATTCTAAAGACATTTCTTTAGTCCTCTTTCAATAAGCACATTTTCTGACATTAGGTACTAATAAAAGACAGTGCTCATATCGGGGTTTATTACATACTTTTGGAATTGGAGGATTTTGTTATTTAAATTTAGACTGTGCTTCTCTTTTATGAGTAATTGTATATATTGCTTTACCCCAGATTCACTGAAGTCCTCTGAACAGCAGTCCTTTGGGTCTGAGTGCCACCTTCATGAGACACCCCACACACAGGTGCCACCAGTGATGTGGCTGACCCTGCTAGCTCTCCACCCAAGGTCCACTCTCCACTTCAGCCTTATTAACAGAAACATGATTGCTTCCAAATGGCAATCAGCTCAGCCAAAGATCTACATTTCCCAGGCTCCCATGTAGCAAGGGACAGCTATGTCATACAGTTCTGCCCGATGAGATGGAAACAGACATATTCTAGGGACCTCTGAGAAAATTCTGCTTTCCTGATTTCTGCTGCCCCTTCCTCCTTGAAGTTTCGTATCACTTCTTCAGCCTGGAACATAGATGTGGGGCTGGAAGTGGAGCAGCCCCTTTTAGCCAAGAGGCCCAAAGCCACGTGCTAAGGATAGTGAAGCAGGGGATAGAAAGAGCCTGTGTCTTCCTTAAGCCACAGCACCAGCTTGGGCCTGCCCTACTCTGGACATCTAAATGTGTAAGGAGAAATACACTTCATTCGTTTTATTGCCACTGTTCTTGAATATTCAATACAGGCAGCTGAATGCAGCCCCTAAGGGACAGATACCTAGTAAGCCACAAGGGAAAAGACATCCCAGAGTAAAGGGGAGAAGATAAGCTGAGCCTGCAATGGAGTGGAGCACCAGATATCTTGTCTTCTATTTCCATTTCAAGTTTCTTCTTGGAACCCAAAGAATACCAGTCAACTTCTTTTAGAGAATTGTTATGGAAATCGGGTGATAAAATCTCTGTGTCTTCTTTTAAAAATAGCAGGAGCTAAGAACCAAGTCAGTCTAGAGGTGTTGGTTGCCATGTGGAGAGATCCTTCCCAAGAAGAAAGATGCTACAAAGTGTCCTGGATATCCTCTTTGCATCTCCAGATCCACCCTCCCTACCCTGCTCTGTGCCTCAGGAAGCTGCTTTTCATGGTTCACATCAACCAGGCTCCCATACCCTCCAGATGGGTCCATCCTATGGGAGGTACCAACAGGAGATCAGAGAGATGGAGGAGGGAAAGACAGAGTATTAGGGGTTGAATTGCATCACCCCAGAATTCATATGGTGAAGTATAACCCCTTCGGAATGTGACCTTATTGGAAATGTCAGAGGCACGTGAACTACAGCAACTCCATCTTGAATAGGAGCTGGATAAAATGAGGCTGAGACCTACTGTGCTGCATTCCCAGATGGTTAAGGCATTGCAAGTCACAGGATGAGATAGGAGGTCAGCACAAGATACAGGTCATAAAGACCTTGCTGATGAAACAGTTGCCATAAAGAAGCCGGCCAAAACCCACCAAAACCAAGATGGCGACAAGAGTGACCTCCGGGCATCCTCACTGCTACACTCCCACCAGGGCCATAACAGTTTACAAATACCATGGCAATGTCAGGAAGTTACCCTATATCATCTAAACAGGGGAGGCATGAATAATCCACCCCTTGTTTAGCATATACTCAAGAAATAACCATAAAAATGGGCAACCAGCAGCCCTAGGGGCTGCTCTATCTGTGGAGTAGCCATTCTTTTATTCCTATACTTTCCTAATAAACTTGCTTTCACTTTATGGACTCGCCCTGAATTTTTTCTTGCACAAGATCCAAGAACTCTCTTGGGGTCTGGATCAGGACCCCTTTCCTGTAACATACCCTCCAGATCGGTCCAGTCAATGGGAGATATCAGCAGGAGATGAGAGAAATGGAGAAGGGAAAAGCTGAGTGTTTAGGGTTGAATTGTATCACCCCAAAATTCGTATGTTGAAGTATAACTCCCAAGACCTCAGAACATGAATGTATTGGAAACACGATTGTCGCAGATGTAATGAGTTAAACCCAGCCACTCCTGAAAGACAAAGCAGTTCCACTGAGAATGAATGAATTTGGGGCTCTATTAACAAGGAAGAAGGGAGATGCTGTTGGGTAGACAAACAGTGGCAGATGCCTGATGATACTGATGATACTCTACTAGATCCTGGGTCCAGTTATGACTGAAGCCAAAATTCCCTGGACCTTTCGGGTACAAGAACCAATATTCTCTTTTGCACTTAAGCCAGTTTGCATTAGGTTGTTTATTATTTGAAACACAGAGACTTTTAAGCACTATTACTGTCTTCTCCAGTCAGTTAACCACCATTTATCCTGCATGATGCCTCCAGGAAGCCTTTCTGAGCATTCTCACTGTCTTTTTAAAAAATTATATATTTTTTTAAATTTTAGAGACAGAGACAGAGTCTCTCTCTGTCACCCAGGCTGGAGTATAGTGGCATGATCTCTCTCCAGCCTCAAACTCCTGGGCTCAAGCAATCCTTCTGCCTCAGCCTCTTGAGTAGTTGGGACTACAGACATATGCCACTACACTGGCCAATATACTTTTAAAACTTTTTGTAGAGACGGGGTCTCACTCTGTTGCCCGGGCTGGTCTCAAACTCCTGGGCTCAAGAGATCCTCCTGCCTCATGCCTCAGCCTCCTGAGTAGTTGGAACTAAAGCCATGCACCACCACACCTGGCTAATATATTTTTAAAACTTTTTGGAGAGATGAGTTATCACTGTGTTGCCCAAGCTGGTCTCAGTCTCTTGGGCTCAAGTGATCCTCCTATCTCGGCCTTCCAAAGCTCTAGGATTATAGACATGGACCACTTTGCCCAGTCTCACCCTCTTAAGTTTAGGGAGGGCTCTACTCCAGTTTTCTGTGTGCTTCTCTGTCATAGCACCTGAGACTATAACACGGGTCTGCCATGTTCGTCTTCCCTACTGAATCATAAGCTCTGTGAGGACAGGCCACATGTCTTTTTTTTTTTTTTTAATTCCCAGTGCTTAATTGACTGCACTGAGGCTGTGCATGGTGGCTCACGCCTGTAATCCCAGCACTTTGGGAGGCCGAGGCGGGCGGATCACTTGAGATCAGGAGTTTGAGACCAGCCTGGCCAACATGGCGAAACCCCATCTCTACTAAAATATAAAAATAAGCCAGGCATGGTGACACGTGCCTGTAATCCCAGCTACTCGGGAAGCTGAGACAGGAGAATCGCTTGAACCTGGGAGGCGGAGGTTGCAGTGAGCTGATATCACGCCACTGCACTCCAGCCTGGGCAACAGAGCAAGATTCCATCTCAAAAAAAAAAAGTAATTAATTTTAAAAAATTCGCCGGGCACGGTGGCTCAAGCCTGTAATCCCAGCACTTTGGGAGGCCGAGACGGGCGGATCACGAGGTCAGGAGATCAAGACCATCCTGGCTAACATGGTGAAACCCCGTCTCTACTAAAAAATACAAAAAACTAGCTGGTCGAGGTGGCGGGCGCCTGTAGTCCCAGCTACTCGGGAGGCTGAGGCAGGAGAATGGCATGAACCCGAGAGGAGGAGCTTGCAGTAAGCCGAGATCCGGCCACTGCACCCCAGCCTGGGTGACAGAGCAAGACTCCGTCTCAAAAAAATAAAAAAATAAAAAAAATTGACTGCACCGCACACAGCAGGTGAGCAGTTCCTGTTGAATAAATGAATGAATTAGCCATTCAACTCTCAAGCATCAAAGCAAGAAAAAACTCATGTACACAGGTTCTGATATTTAAAAGTAGGAATTGCTAATATAATTCTGGACAATTTCTCTTTACTTTCTTCCCACAATATTTTACTATGAAAATGTTTCCATAATTTTTTTCTTTTTTCCTCTTTACTTTGAAATGGAAAACTCAGCTTTATAATTCAAGATAAGGTTGAAATGATTGTTGTGGAATTGATGTTTCACCAAAAAGAAAAGGCTCCTTCACACTTTTTACTGAAATCTTTATTGGAGTTTTTAGTAAATAAAATATTGTGGTGCCTGAGTTACTGGAGATTACCTGCAATCTTTTACCTCATTGCTGAAACCCCTTTATGAAAAAATGGAAATACTGCTGGCTGGCATAATAAAATGCAATGTATCACACCATGTAACAAGGTCTTCTAATCTGCCCTGCAAGAATAGGAGTCCCTTCAAAAAGCCATCTTTAACCAAAATAAGAAAATACTTGTATAACAATGCAAATATGTAACTAGTCCGAATTGCTGTATAATAATTTAAACAATCTGGCAATTGTTGGATGGCAGTGTCTCTCTCCTGCCCTACAAAAGTTGCATTGTTCCCTCGGCATTTATCACATCGTTTAGTGGTAAAGATTACTTCTGCAAAGAGAATGCAGCTTGACTTTAATAAATAGATTTTAAAAATAGCCAAATGGTCTGATGTATGAAGGTCATGCACACAGATTTAATCACTTTTGATGCAAAGAAATAAAATGGAAGAAAGAGTGTTTTCCTTCTGTTCTGGGCAAGCGTGGACGTGCTATGCATACCCAGACATGTGGAACAGTGGGGATATTGTTCAGCTGTTGTTTAGTTTAAAAATTATCTGCTGAGGAGCTGAAAGAGAGAAGGAAAAGCAAATGAAAAGTTGTGGTGAGTGATGAAATAAGAGAGGAAGTAGGAGAGAAAGAAATTAAAGAGCGAGATTTAGACAGCGAGGGCACACAGGGTTTATGTAATGTGGGCAAATACACTGAGCCCTTGATTGTTAACGGGTGAAAATGCTCAAGTTTGGGAGAGCAGAGGGAACAGTTAAGGCAGCCTCTAACAAGGTTTAAAAATATTCTTTTAATCTATAATTAAAAAGGAAAAAGACTAGGTGTCAAGGGTTAAGGCATCATCATGTCCTCAAAAGTCTGCAACTTACTCTGAAATGCATCCAGAAAACCAAGATGAATGAATAGAGGGATGGATTGATGGGTTCATGGATAGATATGTGATAAAATAAATAAAGCAAAATGGAAATTGTAGAATCAAGGCAGTGGATACGTGGGAATGCATTCCAAAATTCTCTCAGTTCATCTATCTGATTAATTTTTTAAATAATAAAATTGGAGGAGAAGGGAAATGGGAGGAAAATACCATCAAAAAAGTCCCAGACCCCTAAAAGAGAAAATGCAGAATTTTGTTTTTTTAGACAGAGTCTCACTCCGTTGCCCAGGCTGGAGTGCAGTGGCATGATCTCCGCTCACTGCAACCTCCACCACCTGGGTTCAAGCCTCAGACTCCCAAGTAGCTAGGATTACAGGCGTAGGCATAGCATTACCATGGCCTGGCTAATTTTTGTGTTTTTAGTAGTTACAGGGTTTTGCCATGTTGGCCAGGCTGGTCTCCAACTGCTGGCCTCCAACTGCTGGCCTCAAGTGATCTACCCGACTTGGCCTCCCAAAGTGCTGGGATTGCAGGCATGAGCCACAGCGCCCGGCCAAAAATGCAGAAATTAATAGAGGTTCAATCCAGACAGTATTTTGTACCAACTTTTATACTGGATGCATGTAGACGAGATACACTGGAGGACCGAAGGCTGGAAAGAGAAACAGCTAGCATTAAAAAGCAATTGAATTGGCATCAGATGACTCATATAATTCCACCTAGAAAAGTTAAAAGCACATGCTGTGAGTCCAGGGGACTGAAGTGTGGCTGGCTACAGCACTGTGTTGGTTAAGACTCTTTGGGCTTACAAGGAATAGAAATATGCTGAGTTTACTTCATGTCTTAGTCCATTCAGGTGGCAATAACAAAAATATCATAAACTGGGTGACTACTAAACGACAAACATTTATCTCTCACAGTTCTAGAGGCTGGGAAGTCTAAGATAAAAGTGCTAGCAGATTTGGTGTCTGGTTCCTCATAGATGGCACCCATAGATGGAAGGGACAAGGCAGCTGGCTGGGGTGCAGTGGCGCGATCTCAGCTCACTGCAAGCTCCGCCTCCTGGGTTCATGTCATTCTCCTGCCTCAGCCCTCCCAAAATGCTGGCATTACAGGTGTAAGTCACTGCGCTTGGCCTGTTTTGACTCTTTCAGCATGTGTTTGGAAATGACATATGTCATGCTGACCAAAGCAGTCGGTCACATGGTCAAACCTCCCTTAGGGAGAGGCCACAAATATTTCTGAAGTATAATCTATTCTACCACGGGGAGTGACTGTACAGGTAAAAGGAATGGTGGGGAAAATGAGAATCTCTCTGGATGGTGGCAGAGCCAGGTCTCAGGAAGAACTGGACCACTGCTCATGGCTGTTCAGGGCACAGGCGAGGCTGCAGTCATCCAACAACGGTTCTGGTTCTAGTTATGGTTATGCGAAGTTCAGCTCCTTGGCCATGGCTCCTTTCATTGCTTGCTGTTGCTTTTTCTGCTGTTCTCTCCTAATTGATTCTCTGTCCTCCTTTCTCTGCCTTTAAGGTTGTCTCTAGGTGTCCCCTCCTCCCTGTGCTACCGTCTGCCTGTTCTCTCTGCAGTGTGACATCCCCACTTCCCAGATGGGAGAATCTGATAGGACTAGTTAGATACTCCCAAGAGAGACCATCCCTGTTGGGTAGACCATTTCACAGTCATTTGCCATCTAAGAGTGGCTGCCCAAGGACCTGATCCATATTCCTGGTTCAATCACGTGTAGTCTGGGTGATGGGGACATGGATAAAGTAGGAACAAAGAGCAGCAGTTAAGGACGGTGGATGTGGCATACACGTAGAACATCACAGCCTCCTTCCCCACATTATTTTCCACAGCACATTTCCAGATACCCCAGAATTCCCAGACACGATGAAACCATCCATAACTATGATCCTAGAAATAAGCATACACTTGGCCTATAACCAGATGCCAAAATATTTATAGCAAACTGCAAACAGGTATTCACATTTTTTTTTCCACTGAGAAGGCATTTCATTAGAGAAAACTTAATACTTCTCCAAAGAAGTTCAAAACATGCACTAATCACAGTGACCAAGACCTCCAGCCTGGGCCACAGGGTCATTTCAAAAAGTGTTTTGGCTGAAAAGGGATCATGCTAAAATAATTCTACCACACCTTTCCTGCCATAATCTATTGTTTCCACTCCTTAGAATTTTTTTTCCAACAAAAGCTGATGGTATTACTAACTTTCCTTATTGGTCAAGACCAGGAAATAAGAGTTTCTTCCTTACTGACCAAAGCCCTTGTACTTTTTAAAGGATATTCAGGTATTTAATTATAAAAAGGAAAATAACTACAATGAATGACTACGAGATGGGCAAGGAATGTAAAAAGAAAAGAAAGAAAGAGAAAAAAAATTCTGTAATTGTACAGAATTATTCGTAGTAGCAAATTTTAGTGTCCTGAGATCATCAAAGAATTTGTCCGGAGTTAGAAATAGTTTCCTGACACCAACTATGGTCTACAATAGTCTTCACTGTAATAGAATTTGATGAGCAACCAAAAGCCAAAATGGAAAATTTTACATTGCATGGAATAAGATAGGAAAAGAGGCGGTCTTATGGCCTCTACCCAGAGTCCACATTTAATCCATATTTAAAACTGACATAAAATGTATTTCCAGCCATCATTTTACTCATGCACAAAACTGATTTCTTTCCAAATTAAGCAAAGTGCATTGTTCCAGTCTGACTCTGTTCAACATTTACTTACTGTGTGCACGCCCTGTGCTAAACACAGGAGATAAAGAAAATGAGTAAGGCACGGCCCCAGTGTGGTTATTAATTAAATGCCCCCAAACTGCCACCCTGCAGCTCCTGACCTGGGTAGTAAGTGACAGTAGGTGCAGATGGTTAACTCCACCTCAGCTCCAGGTGTGAACCCTGATAAGGCAGGTGAGATAATCCCACCTCACCCCACCTAGACCTGAGCCAATCTGGTCCACATTTATCCTGGTCAAAGGGATGCACTGAATCAGGAATGGGCATGTGACCCACTTCAGAGTGATGAGATGTCAGGGGAGGTGTGCTGGGGCTTCTGGGAAGTTAATTTCCTTCGCTTTCCTGAAACAGTTTGCTGGCCCCCTTCTGTTTGATGTAGTAGGTGGATACAAAGCTGAGGCAGTGGTTACGGCTGTTTTGCCAATCCAAAGGAAGCCAGCCCCGGGATAAAGCTGACTCTGCTAGAGGCCAAGAAGAGAGGCAGGAGAGAACCACGTCCTCCTTAGTTATATCACAGAGTTCCTGAATCAAACCAACCCTGAAGCCTTCCCTCTCTACCCTGGGGCCTTCTAGTTTCCTGAGCCAATAAATCCTCTGTATTATTTAAGTCAGTTTCCTGCTAGTTCAACATAATGCACCCTAACTAAGATATGTGCTCAGTATCCCTTCCATCTTATTTTGGTTACAGCACCCTGAGTTCCTTTCAGGAATCCATTTTTCCCCAGCAAAAACTATGGGCTTTGGGTGGGGCCCCTTTCCTTGCCTAACATGCCACTAAATCACAATTCCCCTAGTTCCAAGGACTTATTCCAAAGAAGGTATTTTTATTTATTTATTTATTTTATTTTTAGAGACAGGGTCTTGCTCTGTCACCTAGGCTGGAGTGCAATGGCATGATCATAGTTCACTGTAGCCTTGGGGTCCTAGGCTCAAGGCATCTCCATGCCTCAGCTTCCTGAGTAGCTAGGACTACAGGCACATGCCACAATGCTCAGGTAATTTTCAAAAGTTTTTTTTTTTTTTTTGTAGAGACAGGGGTTTTGCTGTGTTGACCAGGCTGGTCTGGAACTCCTGGGTTCAAGCTATCCTTTTGTCTTGGCCTCTCAAAGTGCCTGGGATTACAGGCGTGAGCCACTATGCCCAGCCCAATTACTCAGGCAATTGACCTGAGTTGGCTCAATTAGAGAGAAACTCTGGGAGAGACTTTCTCTCTCTCTCTCTCTCGCTCGCTCTCTCTGCTACACTTGAGCCTTATAGGACATAGGCTGGTGCCACAAGATGAGGGCCCATTTGAGGGTGAAGCCAACCCAGAGGAAGATAGACAACAGTCACGAAGACATCATCTGGGCCACCAGATCAAGCTGTGCTGGAAGATCTCCCTTTGGGCCTCGTCTACATTTTTTAAAAGGTCCGGGTATGGTGGCTCATACCTGTAATCCCAACACTTTGGGAGGCTGAGGCAAGCAGATCATTCAAGCTGAGAAGTTTGAGACCAGCCTGGCCATCATGGCAAAGCCCCATCTCTACAAAAAATACAAAAACTAGCCAGGCATGGTGGCATGTATGCCTATAGTCCCAGCTACTCAGGAGGCTGAGGTGGGAGGATCGTTAGAGCTGGGGTAGATTGAGGCTGCAGCGAGCTATGATCTCACCCCAGCCTGGGCAGCAGAGTGAGACTCTATCTCAAAAAATAAATAAGTAATATACAAAGACAGAAAGAAAGAAAGAAAACAATCCCTTTCTGCTTAGGGTAGTTTGTATGGGGTTTTCTGCCATGTTCAGGATCTGCCCTCAAAGAGTTAACTCCAGCAAATAAGGAAATCTTAGCTCTGCATACTTAATACTCCCCAGCTGAAACAAACTCATTTGTGTTTCCACTACTTTTTACTGCTAACAATATAAGTCTTTTATCAAAAATTGCTTACAGTAAAAATGATTAACTTTACTCTGAGTGCTCAAAATATTTTCAGAGATGCATCAGAAAGAATTTCCAAGTGAAGTTTGCAATGTAGCCACTGAGCCAGCTCTGTTTAATATAGCAGTTCAATTAAATTCTAATTAAATTCTGATCGCTCGTGTTCCAATTAACCTAATCCAAAGGCATGGCTGAATGTCATGGAATTCCTTAAGAACATCAACCTAACTGTAAGGTTTAATCTTCATAATGCTATTTACACATCTCAGACTTAATTTGTTCCAGTGGAATGCAATGCAGGTCACGGCAGAGCAGAAATGGTACTGTGGCCTTTTAACTAGACTTCAGTCTAAAAACACTTGCACAGTTAACAATTGCACAGTTGATTTCCTGCCTTACAACCTTTTCCCCTTCCAACTCTTATGGAGTGTGGCCAGCCCAGGGGCACTCAGGAAAGCAGCTATAATCATAATCGGAAGATCAGAAAGGTCAATGTCAATGCAGATTCAATAAGGAGAAGGCAAGTCTTTGTACAAATTCTACTCCCACGTATTTTGATCTCAGGATCAAAATTATTTGCACACCTAGCTTCAAAGCCATGCCTCTGAGAAACCAAGGGATCTGGAGCACTCCCTTCAAGGCCTGCTCTCATGCCAAGCCCTGTGTTACAGGAAGCTACCGGCAGAGGCTTGATGACATGCCTGTCCTGATCCATCTGGCTACTCCTGCCTAAAACTGAATTTATTCTTTCTCTCATCGCCTACCTGGACCCCATCTCTCTTCCCTCTGGCTTTGCACTTGCTCGCATTTGCCTCCCTCCTTCAAGCACAATTTTAAAATTTATTTTTATTTATTTATCTCTTGTAGAGACAGGGTCTCGCTCTGTCACCCAAGCTGGAGTGCAGTGGTGTGATCATAGCTTACTGCAGCCTCAAACTCTTGGGCTCAAGCAATCCTCTCACCTCAGCCTCCCAAGTAGCTGGGACTATAGGCACATGGCATTATGCCTGAATAATTTCTATTTTTTGTAGAGATAGGGTCTTGCTATATTGCCCAGGCTGGTCTCCAATTCCTGATCTCAAGTGATCCACCTACGTTGGCCTCCCAAAGTGCGGGATAATGGGTGTAAACCACTGTGCTTGGCCAAGCACAATTCTTAATAACGATGGCTCCCATTACTGTGGTTGACACACCCCATCTCATTTATTCTTCCTCACACCCCTGGTGAGGTGGATACTATGATTATCAATTCCTCACTTAACAAATAAGAAAACTGAGGCTCACAGCATTTCAGGAAACTTCCTAGGGGCCCAGAGCTAGCAGAGTTGAAGGAGAGATTCAAGCCCACCTAACTCCAGCAGTCCCACCCTCATCACCACACCTACCACAGCCCTCCACATTTCTGACACCACTGCTACCATTCAACTCCCCCTAAATGGCCAGTCCCTGTCCACCTCTTCCTCTCAGACTGTCTCATTTTCAGACTTCCACTTTTTCCAATTTAATTTTGTTCTAATTGTTATCTTTCACTGTAGCTGTGCCAAGCACTTAGCCGAATACTTTAAATGCATTACCTTATTAAATTCTTGGCTGGGCGCAGTGGCTCACGCCTATAATCCCAGGACTTTGGGAGGCCAAGGTGGGTGGATCACTTGAGGTCAGGAGTTCGAGACCAGCCTGGCCAACATGGTGAAACCCTGTCTCTACTAAAAACACAAAAATTAACCGGGCATGGTGGTGCATACCTATAGCCCCAGCTACTTGGGAGGCTGAGACAGGAGAGTTGCTGTCACTCCAGCCTGGGTGACAGAGCAAGACACTCCATCTCAGAAAAAAAAAAAAATTCTCGTTAACTTAGGCCAGGCACGATGGTTCAATCCTGTAATCCCAGCACTTTGGGAAGCCAAGGCGGACAGATCACTTGAGATCAGGAGTTCAAGACTAGCCTGGCCAACATGGTGAAACCCCAAATCTACTAAAAATACAAAAACTAGCCGGGCATGGTGGTGCACGCCTGTAGTCCTAGCTATTTGTGAGGCTGAGGCAGGAGAATCCCTTGAACCAGGGAGGTGGAGGTTGCAGTGAGCCAGGATCATGCCACTGCACTCCAGCCTAGGCCACAGTACGAGACTCCGTCACACAGACACACACAAAAATCATAAACTCCTTTATCTGAAGCAATTACTATTATTATTTATGTTTTACAGAGGAAGAGACTGAGGCTTAGAAAGATTAAAATCACAAGGTCACAATACTAGCAAGGTCTGGGGTCACGCATCTAGAAAGAGGTGGAACGAGGCCCTATACTCAGGCGAAAATGGCTCCAAATTCTATACTAAATCATTAAGCTTCCATTACACTGTAGTGCCTCCCACACAACAATAACTACTTAATCATTCGGCTTCCTTTATACTATACTGCCTCCCACATAACAGCTATGACTACGAAAATACGGCTAGTTCCAGGACTTCAAAGCATGAATAGGCAAACTTTTTCTTTTTTGTTTTTTTTTTTTTCCTTTTTGAAATAGGATTTCACCCTGTTGCCCAGGCTGGAGTGCAGTGCTGCAATCATAGCTCACTGCAGCCTTGACCTCCCAGGCTCAGTGGATTCTCCCACCTCAGCCTTCGGAGTACCTGGGACTACAGGCGCACATCACGGTGCCCAGCAAATTGTGTAAATTTAATTTTTGTAGGGACGGGGTTTCACCATGTTGCCCAAGCTGGTCTTGAATTCCTGGGCTCAGGCGATGCTCCTGCCTCAGCTTCCTAAAGTGCTGGGGTTACACATCTGAGCCACCATGCCTGGCCAAACTTTTTCTTAAAGGGTCAGATAGTAAACACAGGCTCATGACACAACGATTCAACTCTGCCATTGTAGTGAAAAAGTTGTTACAGGTAATAGGTAAAGGAGAAGGCATAGCTGTGTTCCAATGAAATTTCATTTACAAAAACAGGTAGCTGACATGTGTAGTTGGAAGGTGTCAGCTTCAGAACGTTATGAATAACTGAGAGATGATCTTTCATATGGAATCATGGAAAAATCCACAGTACTTGATTTCTGACACTGAAGTCTGATTTTAAGAAAGCTCTGTTTCATCTCTCTTCACTATTTCCTGGATAACCCTTTATGATTCTAAGGGGTTAACAGTTGAAACATCTTTGGATCTGGGACTAGTTTGTGACCTGGTTTTTCCTGTTCCTAAACAGTAGTAGGAGAAATGCAGTTCTCTAAACAACCAAGAGAGTCAATGATTTACTTTAAGATACGTTCTTTCAAAAAAACCTCATTTTCATTCTTTTTTAAAATGGCTTCCTTCTTTAGACATAAATTCTCAAGAGAAGGCTGGGATACTTGCAGGGCTGGTTTTTTTGTTTGTTTTGTTTTGTTTTTTTTCCATTACAGGCTGTGATTCTAGCAGTTCCTTAACTCTGGGAGGTGTCTTTATATTACATTCTCAGATTCTAAGCTCATCATTATTTCCAAGAGTTATGTTTTGATTTTTACTAATACCTATCATTTTAAAAAGGTACCAGTATTTTCAGAATGACAAGGAGAGTCCATCCTTGGCCATCTATCTGTAATGTCCAGAATGCAGTAAGAGAATTACACCCTCCATTTACTCATGTAACAATTGGTCAACCAGAAGAGGCCATGGGGAATAGCACTCCTTTACAGACTGGCTGTTTTCCAAGAGAAACGCTAATAGGATTAACAACAGTGAATGTGTATTGAGTGTTTTCTATGTGCCAGACACTCTTAAGTTTTACTTAACTCATTTATCCTCACAACAAGGACATATTACTACAATGTATTATAGGTAATTCATATTTTACAGATCAGAAAATGAGGGCACAGAGATGCCAAATACCTTGCCCAAAGTCACTGAGTAGTAAATGGAAGGATAAGAATTTAGCTGGGTTCAGTGGCTCATGCCTGTAATTCCAGCACTTTGGGAGGGAGAGGTGGGTGGATCACCTAAAGTCAGGAGTTTCAGACTGGCCTGGCCAACATGGTGAAACGCTGTCTTTACTAAAAACACAAAAAATAGCCGGGACTGGTGGCGCACGCCTGTAATCCAGCTATTTGGGAGGCTGAGGCACCAGAATTGCTTGAATCCGGGAGGTGGAGGTTGCAGTGAGCCGTGATCACATCACTGCACTCCAGCCTAGGCAACAAAGTAAGACTCTGACTGAAAAAAAAAAAAAAAAAGAATTTGAGCCCAGATGGTTGAACTCCAGAAAAAGCCCCTTCACACATTAGCTCATTTTATCTTTCCTGAAGTCACCAGGCTGGAGCCAGCAGTCACAGCTGCCAACTGTGGCCCGGTCCATATTATTTCTAATGCAATGTATACGGTAAGTTGCAAAAAGGGCCACCATTCTCCGCCCTTCCTGCACTTTGCAGTGTGACTTTATAGCTCTTCCCATCAAGAAGTGGAATCTATAAAAGGGAACGAACTCATGTATTTTGCAGCAACATGGATGGAACTGGGGGGCATTATCTTAAGTGAAACAAGCCAGACACAGAAAGTAAAATATCGCATGTTCTTATTCATAAGTGGGTGCTAAAACCTGTATATACACACATGGAGAGAGCGGAATGACAGACAATGAAGACTCAGAAGGGTGAAGGGGTGGAAGAAGGGTGATGATGACAAACTACTTATTGGGTACAATGTGTGTTATTTGGGAGACAGATACCCTAAAGCCCTGACTTGGCCACTATGCAATCTATGCATGTAATGAAATTGTATTTATACCCCATACATTTACTTAAAAAAAAAAAAAGAATCTGTTTCCTAACTCTTTGGATCTAGGCTGGCCTTGTGACTTGCTCTGGCCACTCTAACGTGTGAAAGTGACACTAGGTCAGTTCCAAGCCTCAGGCTTAAGAGGCCTTGACACGTCTAATTGAATTGAAGCAACCCTGCCTGGCTGCCATATGAACAACCTAGGGTTAATCTGATAGAGGATGAGAGAGCACATGGAACAGCTCATCCCAGTTGAGGCCATCCTAAACCAGCCAGCATCTAGCCCACCCAGTAGCTGCCAAAGACACATGAATGAACCCAGCCAAGGCCAGAAGAAACTCCCAGCTAAATCTAGCCCAAGTTGCTAACTTGCAGAAAAGTGAGCTAAATAAATGGTTATGATTTTTTTTTTTTTGGTAGAGATAGGGGTCTTGCTATGTTGCCCAAGCTGGTCTTGAACTCCTGAGCTCAATGATCCTCCTGCCTCGGCCTCTCAAATTGCTGGGATTACAGCCATGAGCCACGATGCCTGACCAATGCTTGTAATTTTAAGCCACTAACTTTTGAGGTAGTTTGTTATATGGCAAAAGTTAACTGATAAAGTACATAATAATCGAAATGTAATTTATGGTCAAATGATAATGTTCCCCTATCTGGCAGTTAGTCAAGACTGCCACCACAGCCATCTGGCATAAAGCCATGCCCCTCAAAGCCAGAGGACAAAGCTTCAGACCAGAGAAGGAAAATCCTGCCACAAAGCCACTGGCCTTCATTTTGTAAAGGAGCCATGGGGCCACCCTAGGGTCAGAGCCTGCTGACTTTCTTTTCAAAGCCTTGTCCTTTGAGGATCACTTTGATTTTCAGAAACAAAAGCAAGTCGCAGCCAAGTTTGGGAAATGAAGTGATCAATGCTCTTTTGTTTAAAATAAAAAAGAGAAGAAACTTGACTATAAAGTTATAATAAGATTTTCTTGCATGGCTTACAAACTAGATCTGACAGCAATTCTAAGAGTCACAGAGGGAAATATTTTCAGCATCCACAGCCTTATCACCATGAGACACAGTAGGAATGAATGTCAGGTTGGGGATGGTTAATGGCAACAACTAAGACCTACTATTTGATAGCACAACAGGGTGGCTGTAGTCAATAAAAACTTAAGCATACATTTTAAAATAAGTAAAAGAGTATATGTAATTGGATTGTTGGTAACACAAAGTTACTTAGGGGATGGAAACCCCATTCTCCATGATATTTCGCATTGCATGCCTGTAGCAAAACATCTCATGCACCCCATAAATATATATACCTACGATGTACACACAAAAATTTAAAAAAAAAAAAAGAAATGAAGCCAGACTCTTTTCTTGTTTGTTTGTTTTTTCGAGACAGAGTCTCACTCTGTCCCCCAAGCTAGATCTCTGCTCACTGCAACCTCTGCCTCCCAGGTTCAAGCTATTCTCATGCCTCAGCCTCCCAAGTAGCTGGGATTACAGGCACGTGCCACCATGCCCGGCTAATTCTTAGTAATTTTAGTAGAGAACTTGGTGGAAGTCATGTTCCAGAAGGTCTTGGCTTTCCAATTTTGCTTTTACCCTCTTGGAAAGCTGCTGGAGACCACCATGCTGTAAAGGAGCTGGTCTAGCCCACTGGAAGATGCGAGGCCACATGAAGGAGAACCAAAGTGCCCCAGCTAGCAGTCAGCACCAGGGCCCCAGACACGTAAGTGAGATAGAATTGGACCTTCCAACCCAGCCCAGTTACCAGCTGAACGCAGTCACGTGAGTGACCCCAGGAGAGAGCAGCAGAACTGCCCATTCGGCCCAGAGTCATGAGAAATAATAAATCGTTATTTTAAGCCATAAAGTTTTCACATAGTTTATTGTACAACATAGCAATCACGTAACTGATAAATAGGTTATATTATATCATCTAAGCATTTCATTTCAGGATAGCAAGAAGCACACTATACAACGCTATGACAAGGGAGCACTGGGCCCAATAAGGTTGACAGTCATGGAAATAATTATTTCCAACTGCTTTTAAAATAAAACCCACTTTCTTTACTGGCCCATGTGATGGTACGGCCACTGCAGGGCTGACCCTGTCAAACTCACCTCTCCTCTCTTTTGCTCACTCTGTCCCAAACATACTGGCCTCCTTTTTGTCCCTGGAATAGGTCACAGAATTTGGCAGTACTAGGTCATTAGTAAACTTGAGTTGTACCACACATAGTGAGCATTTAGATGCCAGAGTGCCACATTAAAGAAACAATGAATGGTAAAAAGATGTAGGTAAGGTGATTCACTGAGTGTGTCAGTGAAAAGGAAAGACAGAAAGAAAATAACCTAGACGAGGCAGCAGGGTCAAACATAAGGACTTGAAAATGTTACTTAACATTAACTTCTATTTTTCCTGATTACAAAGGTAACTCATGCTTTTTCTGAAATTTTTAAATATACTCAAAATATTGGAATATGAAATACAGGAGAGCAAAGGGTTCAAACTTTCATCTCTTCCCCATCTTCCACGTGATTCTTCACTTATTGGCTAAAGAATTTAGATACTATTATCTGCATTCTGTTACCTTTGGCTTGTTGTATACATGCTGCATAAATTGCTATACACACAGGAAATGTCTGTACACTATCTATTGTTGGCCACATATGTACTTCCACCGGCTATTTGTACAAAGCCATCATTTTCCGTTATTTATCTTTCAGAGTATATTTAACACAATATAAAATACTGCTAGCACCCAGCTAATTTCACAGCAAAACTAGAAGGCCATTGGCTTTATTTGTAGATTGTTACTCTAATGCCATACAGATGCCACTTAAAAAATCTCAATTACTTTTTTTACATGATTGAAAATGACCATTTGAGAAAGGGTTAAATAAATCTATTTCATTTGTTAAATTCATATTATGAAATATGCAGGGTCTTGATCTAATTCTTAGGCTGAGATAATTCATGGAAATCATGTGCTTAAGGTTTATTCTCCCAATTGTAATCTCCACCACAAATTAAGGATTAGAGAAATACCTGCCTATTAAATGTGCTGAATTTTATACTGAGCATTTAAAATAGAGTTAAATATCTAAAGATGGGTCAGGTGCACTGGCTTGTCCCTGTAATCCCAGGACTTTGGGAAACCAAGGCAGGAGGACCAGTTGAGCTCAGGAGTTTGAGACCAGCCTGGGCAACATAGTGAGACCCCATCTCTAAAAATAAAAATGAAAATAATTTTTAAAATGAAAAAATATACTACTTGTGTGCTTAAAGAAGAAAAAATAAGTAGGAACAAACTGTTTGGTTAGAAACTATATTAAGTTCATAATATTTGAAATGACATATATATATACATGAATCAGAAGATGAGTGACTCAAAACCAAAATAATCAAGCTTGCACAGCTTTTGGGGAACAGGCCTGGGTTGAAAGGGTCTGCCTGATTCCAGAGGCTGGAATCAAGGAATTCCTGAACCAAGTACCATACGATGCCTCAATTCATGTGTGCAGACACACCTACACCTATACACACACCCACACACACCACACATCACACAATAGATGTGTGTGTAACTGGCCAAATGCTCTATGGCTTAGTAATTAGGTGCCAGCTCTTGCTGCTTCTCTGTCTGCTCTCTTCCCCCTGGTTTTCCTTGGAGTTTCATGGTATTGGCAGGACAGCCTAAATAAAAGGCTTGCTAACTTCTCACTCCTCTTCTCCACAGCCTCCAGACCCATCTTTCATGGCAGAATCTGGCCTCTGCTTTCAGCAAGCTGTGAGACTGACCATCAGAGTGGAGCAGTGGTCAAACTCTTAGACTCTGGAACCATTTTTGGTTTGAGTCTTGGCTCTGCCACTTTTTAGTTGTGTACTTGAGCTTCTTGGTTAGACCTGGTGCTGCACAACCCTGATCTGTAAGATGATGATAATAGCACCCATCTCCAAAAATTGTTGAGAGGATTAAATGAGTGACTTCAGGTAAAGTGCTTAGAATAACATCTGGCACAAAGTAAGGCTCAAAAAGTGCTGGCAACTACTATTCTTGAATCCTAGCCTCTTGCTCTGGCTCTCCATTGTCTATGAATGAGGCTCCTTCAATTTGAGGAGTTCCTTGCCCAGCTCCAGTTCCAGGGAGCCTAGCAGACGTAGGCAGTCTCCCCATTGTCTACCTCCCTCCAGAGGCAGTAGATCCAGACACTGCAGGTTTAGTTAATAAATTACCTCCTGTGTGTACTAGCTATGGCAAACTGGATAAAGGTCACAGTCCTCCATAGAGTGCTCATGCAGCTTAATTTCTATCTTAAAAGTAGACCCTGACTTTTATTTTTTAATTTATTTTTTTGAGACAGAATCTCACTCTGTCACCCAGGCTGGAGTGCAGTGGCGTGATGTCAGCTCACTGTAACCTTTGCAACCTGAGTTCAAGCGATTCTCCTGTCTCAGCCTCTCAAGTAGCTGGAATTACAGGCACGTGCCACCATGCCCAACTAATTTTTTTGTATTCTTAGTAGAGACAGGGTTTTGCCACGTTGGCCATGGTGGGCTCGAACTCCTGACCTCAAGTGATCCACCTGCCTCGGCCTCCCAAAGTGCAGGGATTACAGGCATGAGCCACTGCGCCTGGCCAGCCCTGACTTTTGAGAATCCATATTCATTCACTTATCCAATAAATACTCATTGAGTTCCTATTATGTTCCAGGCACTGTGAGGGCTACGTCATAGAAAAAAAATAAACAGAAAAATAATGAAGTCAAGTATAAATAACTAGACATCAGCAGTTTAAGGGCAAAACGCAGATCAGCAAGTATTTTTGAGCAACTTAATATAAATGCTATTTCAAGATATAATTTGAATGGCCCCAATCACCAATGAATTACGCTGCTGTGTAAGAGCCATTTGGATGCAAGTTCAGTTGTGGGTGACAGATAAGAATGCCCCAGTTATGTAATTTTGGTTGGAGGCCAGTCATCGTTCAGTTTAAGCATCTATTCCCAATGACAGGATGTGAGGAACAGCCGAATCAAGAAAATGCGAATCTGTTGTGCAGATCTGGATAACGGGAGTTCCACTTGAGTCTGACAAATGTTGAAATGGCACTAATGTGATTTTTAAGCCTTCGAAAATAACCCACAAAAGACTACATGACCGGGGGGTGGGGAGGGGGAACATGGAGGGAATCAGATTTAATTTAAAAATCCTAAGTCAGGAAATGAAGAAAGTTAATAGTAATTTACCCACCTTGCATATTTGTAGCATTCAAAATACTGAATTTCCTGGCAAAGCGTGAGAAGCAGAGGAGTCCTTGGTTCTGGGAGTATCATTCGTTACTTCCCCTCTTCCACCCAATGACAGGAGCAGGTCTGCCGTCCTTTTAACAGTTGAGGAAACTGAGGCTCACGAATTACTTAGGGCCACGCTGCAAGGAAGCGGTCTAGTAGGATTTTGAACTCCAGTGTGCCTGCCTTTCAAGCTTCTCCACTTTTACAAGTGAACAGGTTTGTGGTTGTGCTTGTTGTTTTTCAGACTCAGTCTCACTCTGTCACCCAGGCTGGACTGCAGTGGTGAGATCTGGGCTCACTGCAACCTCTGCCTCCCAGGTTCAAGCAAGTCTCCTGCCTCAGCCTCCCAAGTAGCTGAAATTACAGGTGCCTGCCACCATGCCTGGCTAATTTTGGTATTTTCAGTAGAGACAGGATTTCACCATGTTGCCCAGGCTGGTGTCGAACTCCTGGGCACAAGCAATCCTCCCACCTCGGCCTCCCTAAGTGGTGGGATTACAGGCATGAACCACCATGCCTGGCCACACATGAACAGCTTTAACAAGCCACATTTTCTACATTCCTTTATCATTCATTATAAAATTTAAACTTTAATGCTATGTTCAAGCACCCTGGAGCATTTGACATTTAGACTGTTTTCATTTAGTCTCACGAGTAGCTCATCTGTAGGATGTCAACGATGAAATATGAGTTGGCACAAGGATGCCTCATTAATCTCTAATAAAATTAGAAATTTATCTGGTTCTTTCAAAGCATTTTATCACTGCTTATAGGCTGGAAACTGTTTCTAGCCCCCTTGTTACAAAATTATTTATGGGCAAATATTAGATACGCAACCTTCATGTAAAATCTTAATTAGTGCCTTTTTAGCTGATTTCTGTGCCCTCTGAAAGAGTATAAATTAGAAGCATAATGGCCAAGTAAATTAGAATAAAGGTTGCACAATGGAATATACATGCACCAAGGTCTAGAAATGAATCCCCAGCTACAGACCCACTGTAGCCATTTCTCCTTATTCATTCTTATTTCAGAGGAGTGAAAAAACAGACACAAGGGGAAGAAAAATAAAAACAACTTCAGTTTATCATTATGGCCCCTCTAGGACAGGGCCATGTCTTCTTGTGCCCTCTGTGTGACCTGGGGTCTGGCCTCATGATCTGCACACAGCAGGGCTTAATGAA
This sequence comes from Rhinopithecus roxellana, assembly GCF_007565055.1. Taxonomy (NCBI): domain Eukaryota; kingdom Metazoa; phylum Chordata; class Mammalia; order Primates; family Cercopithecidae; genus Rhinopithecus; species Rhinopithecus roxellana. Next base: position 46,256,085 of record NC_044568.1, read on the forward strand.
TGTTTGTTAAACAGAACTCAACACGGTCGACTCATCCTGCTTCACCCTGCTTGCAGATACGCTTTTTTTTTTTTAGATGGTGTCTCGCTCTGTTGCCCAGGCTGGAGTGCAGTGGCATGATCTTGGCTCACTACAACCTCTGTCTCCCGGATTCAAGCCATTCTTCTGCCTCAGCCTCCCAAGTAGCTGTGACTACAGGCACGTGCCACCACGCCTGGCTAATTTTTGTATTTTTAGTAGAGATGGGGGTTTCACCGTGTTGGCCAGGCTGGTCTCGAACTCCTGACCTCGTGATCCACGTGCCTCAGCCTCCCAAAGGGCTGGCATTACAGGCGTGAGCCACTGCACCCAGCCAGATATTCTTTACATATATGAAAACAAAGATTATTCCACTGTGTTTATTTCACTGTTTGATCATTACATTCCATCCTTTGTTCAATCGAATAAAAGGCACAGTGCACTGAACATACTTTGGTCAACAGCAAGATAGGAAAAAGTGATACAATTGCTGAGATGTGACTTGTGAGGCGCTCTTCCTCATTTAGCAGCAGAACAGAAGGCAGAGAGACAAAGCTATCTGACAATGGTATGGCCAGGCTAAGGGTCTGCTCTGGGACCACTCTTCAACCTAGTCTCACTCCCCTTCCACTCAGCTACACCTTGCACCTGTTTAACACCACAGGATACCTACCAACTGTATCACACCACAATGTGATACAATTTCTGATGATTATCATAGCAGTAGTCAAAACACAGATGATGGGGAAGGTTAGTTATGAGTAGTGGACAAGAATTAAATTGTCAGGAAAAGCCAAGTGGGCAAATGAAAAACAGATACAAATTAGAAGCAGTTTAAATTTGATAACCGAAGGCAAGTAAGCAGTCTGTTCTTCAGAAAATAGCTATGAATGAAAAAAAAAACCAGTATCTCTGGAAGTTATTTTGAGGACAGCCTCCAACTCCCATTTACTGGGAGGGATGGAAACCCAGGCTTCAGGATCATCTGGGCCTAGGTTGGAGATGTGTGCTGTTTGTTGCTTACTAGGTGACCTTGAGTAATGCTCAACTTCTCTGCGTCCCAGGGCTATCCTTGGTAAAAAGGAGGTGATGAAAAAGAGGACCTGGTTCAGAAGGTTATTGTAAGGGTGAAACAAGGTGGTGCATAGGAAGCATTTGACCAGTGTTGATGAACAACGGGCAATAAATCAATGAGAGGGCTCCTCTGACTTTTTTTTTTTTTTTTTTGAGACAGGGTCTCGTGCTGTCACCCAAGCTGGAGTGCAGTGGCGCCATCATGGCTCACTGCAGACTCAAATTCCAGGGTTCAAGTGATTCTCCCACCTCAGCCTCCCAAGTAACTGGAACCACAGGCATGTGCCACCATGCCCAGCTAATTTTTGTATTTTTTGTAGAGATGGGGTTTTGCCACATTTCCCAGGGTGGTCTCAAACTCCTAAGCTCCAGGGATCCACCCACCTCAGCCTCCCAAGGTGCTGGGATTATAGGCATGAGCCACCACACCAGGCCTTCTCTGACTTTTGATACAATTTCTGATGATTATCATAGCGGTAGTCAAACCACAGGTGACAGGAGAGCAATTGCCTGGATTTAATCATCAGTACCTGAATCACTGACTTTATTTTACCAGCTTTTATGTTTACAGTTCTCATCAGCAGAGTGCCCTCTCTTGCTAGTGAAAATAAGGGATCTGATCATTGTGGTCTTCCCAGGTTCAAATATGACAACCATGTCTGTAGTAGCACATCAGGAGAAAAGAGTGGGGACTGAGGTCCCCAGATTTGAATTCACCAGGCCCATGTGTCAAAACTAGGATTTCCAACAAAGCAATATGAGGAAAACCTTACAACTGTGTCTTTGTTAGGTGAGAGATGTGAAGCCCCCACCCCCAGTTCCACCCACAAGGGCTACATAATGGCTGAATTGCATTTAAAAGAGGAGGGAAAACTGCATGCTGGGCTTGGCCTTGCTGAGTGGGTCATGCAAGTTGAGAGCCACAGCTGAACTGTTCAGGATCCAGGAGGGGTCTGCAGAGTGAGCACGGGGAGGGGGTTCCTGGAGGGTCAGAAATCCTTCTAGAGAGGATTAATTAAGTATTGCTTGATAAGCGCCAACAAAGGTAGGGGTCCTCTTCCCCACCTTCCCATGAGAGGACCCACAAAATAACCTTCCTTGCAAGATCACTGTGGAATTGGATGGTTTTTCTGGGAACTGGGACCAAATCCTGAGTCAGGACTCCACATGGCCCAGGAACAAGAGTGAAGTCACTTAGGTAGCGGGTGCAACCCACCCTATCTGGGAAGTACCTGTATCACTGAGATAAATAAGTTAACATGTATTGAGTTCTTCCTAGGTTCCAGGGACTGGCCTAAGCACTTTACATGAGCTACCTCATTTCATCAGCATGATAATCCCATGAGCAGGTGCTATGATCAGCCTCATTTTACATGGAAGGAAGTGATAATGGCTCAGAAAGATGAAACGACTTGTCCTGGGCTGTGCTGCCAGTTGGGATGGAGGTGGACTTGCTCTTAACTGCTAAGCTATAAATCAAGGCATCAAGGCCCAATTTACTAATTACTTATATAATTAATATATGAGGTGGGGGGTCAGGCTGTGCCATTGGACCCCAATTGCTCTCCCCTATCAACTAAACTCATGAAATAGATGCATATCTTCTTCCCTCACCCCTCCAGGGAATTTCTCCAGGGATGAGTCCAATAGAACAGCCTTCCCAGATAGAAGGAAGCTGGGTTTTGGTCAAAGACATAGTAATAGTGATACTCCCTGGTATATAATCATGCACTCACTTATTTAACATTTATCAAGGGCCAACTCTATGTTCACCATGTGCTAGGCATTGGGTAGCATTGACTAGAGATATAAAAATAAATCAGAGAATCTGTCCTCAAGGAACTTAAAATATGGGGGGGGAGACAGACATGCATAAAATTAAGTATATGTGGGCTAAGAATGTCTTAATTAAGGATGTCTTAATTTGCCATAAAATGAGGAACAGATGAAATACTCTGAAATCTGAGAGCTGGGATCAATTACTTCTAGTTTGAGCCCAGCAGGGAACTGGAAGCTTGAGAGAGAAGTTATGGAGCTGAGTTTGGAAAAACAAGTAGAAGTTAAATATGCACAGAAGAGGAGCTCAGGGATTTTTTTCTAAAAAAAGCAGGAGCAGATGCACAGAGGCCGTGAGGTGGGGGCTGGTGCAGCGAACTCCGAGTGGTTCTGCTTGGGTGGAGGGTACCATCAGGAAGGGGAGCACTGCGGGGGAGGGATGGAGGGAGGAAGGAAGGAAGGAACCAATGAACAAATGAACTAAGCAGAGCCTTGAAAGCTAGGCTGAGGGCTAGTGACTTCATTATGTGGATCCACTGTTGTCAAATGGTGAACCACAGCCCAGAGGTGTATCCCAAATTCTTCCCTTCCTAAGCGTGCTACCCAAATTCTGATCAATGTCTCATCATCCATTTCTGCCTCAAGTAAAGACACAAATGTCATGGTGAGGCCTGTCAAAGGAATGTTATGCTGAGCGGATTAAGTGGCAGGCAATTAGGGGGAGGTATAATATGGAGTGATTCAGAGGCAAGTGGGGCAGGATACTGTCAAGGCATTGCTGAGGAAAAATCGAGTACTTGCTAGAACATGGGAAAACCTTATCTCCTCAGTATATGGCAGTACCAACATGGCAGTAGGCAGTTCTTCTCAGATGAGGACCCTGTGCTGAAGGGTAACTACTTTGGTGATATCATTAACTATGGATAATTTTATAGACCTCAGGATGTGTCAAACTCATTAAGGTTTACACTGTAATTACTGCCAACTTTTTTAGTATCTTTTTTTTTCTTTTTGAGACAGGGTCTTGCTCTGTTTCCAGGTTGGGGTGCAGTGGCATGATCATGGCACACTGCAGCCTCAACCTCCAGGGCTCAGCTGATCCTCCCACTTCAGCCCCCTGAGCAGATGGGACTGCAGGTATGCACCACCATGCCTGGCTGATTTTTTTTTTTTTTTTTTTTGTAAATACTGGGTCTCACTTTGTTGCCCAGGCTGGTCTCGAACTCCTGGGCTCAGACAATTCTTCTGCCTTGGCCTCCCAAAGTGCTGGGATTATGGGCATGAGTCACTGTGCCCGGCCTTTAGTATTATTTTGAATCATTTAATCTGGATTTGAGTCCTAACTCTGCCATTCACTCTTGATCATTTTTCAGGCCTCTGTGTCCCTCCACCTTCTCCTCTGCAAAGTGCAGATAATAATAATAGAAAGAAGCTCACATGGCTGGGGAGGGCAATTGCAATAATGGAACATACAGCATTCAGCAAAGTGCCTGGCACAGAGCGAGTGCCTGGTCAACAATAAATGTTGTAATTTTACTCTCTTCATCTGGATCGTCCAAAATTCTAGAATTCAAAACAGTGCAGGGAACACATACACCCAAAGTATCCCGTGAACTACGGAAAAGAGGGAGTCTCTAAGGGTATCCACGTGGGGGTAGGCCAGCATCGGAACTCGGTTTGTACCGAGTTTACTGAGTTTTTGCCCAGTATCTACAAAGAAAAAAATTAGCCAGGCATGGGGTCGTGTACCTGTAGTCTCAGCGGCTCAGGAAGCTGAGGTGGGAGGATCAACTGAGCCCTGGAGGTTGAGGCTGCAGTGTACCATGATTATACCACTGCACCCCAGCCTGAAAACAGAGCAAGACCCTGTCTCAAAAATACTAAACTAAAACTTCCCTGCAGAGAAGTTGATTCTCTGCAGTGCAATGTTAACTGTCATTTACTGAGCACTTACTGTTTTCCAAGACTCTCTGCAAGCAGTTTACATTCATGACAGTTGGCATGGAGTAGAGAGATGCCAGGGGGAACAATCAATCCAGAGTCAAGTAGGAAGTAAGCAGAGTTTTGTGGGATTTTTTTTTTTTTTGAGTTGGGGGTCTTGCTGTTGCCCAGGCTGGAGTGCAGTGGCGTGATCATGGATCACTGCAACCTCAAACTTCGGGCCTCAAGGGATCTTCCTGCCTCAGCCTCTTGAGTAGCTGAGACTGTAAGTATGTGCCACCACACCTAGCTAATTTAAAAAAAATTTTTTTTTAGAGATGGGGGTCTCACTATGTTGCCCAGTGGTCTTGAACTCCTGGCATCAAGTAATCCTCCCACCTTAGCTTCCCAAAGTGTGGGATAATAGGCATGAGCCACTGTGCCTGGCCAAGGAGAGCTTTAATCAGTGCATGTAATAAACAGAAGTTGAAGACCCAAGAAACCTGGTGGATGCCAGACTGCACAGGAGAAGGGCAGGCAGGAGACCAAGCAAGGCGGAAAAGCTCTCCGGAGTCCAAGTGGCCAGACAGATGGTAGCGCATGTATGTGCACAACTAGATGGTGTAGCTGGAACGGGGTAAGTGACCCCAAACACAGGCTTTCCCTCCCGAAGAGGTCATCTGGAGAACGACTTGATGGTACCAAGATAATGAGCTATCATCTGATAATAATGATTGAGAATCTTAAAATAAAGAAATCCTGCCAAATAACTGACCTCAAAACACTTTTCTTTCTTTGCTTGGTGAAGCAGGCTAGCCATTCCGGGAAGCAGAACAGGAAAGATGAAAGTTTCCAAATATTCTTTGGGAGAACCTAAAACAAGCAAACAAAAATTCCCACTGAAAATCCCCACTGGCCCAAGCTAATCTGGGAGAAATGTTTACTTTTGAGCCAGAAAAAGGTACTGTCCATTCAATCACATGATCTTGGATGTTACATTTTGTTCCAGACTGCAGAGCTGGGCTGTATAACTAAAGCAACTTAAAATGTCCCTCTGAGCTTCTATATTCTGGTGAAGATGTCGGAAGTAGGCCGGGCGTGGTGGCTCAAGCCTGTAATCCCAGCACTTTGGGAGGCCGAGACGGGCAGATCACGAGGTCAGGAGATCGAGACCATCCTGGCTAACATGGTGAAACCCCGTCTCTACTAAAAAATACAAAAACTAGCCGGGCGAGGTGGCGGGCGCCTGTAGTCTCAGCTACTCGGGAGGCTGAGGCAGGAGAATGGCGTAAACTCGGGAGGCGGAGCTTGCAGTGAGCTGAGATCTGGCCACTGCACTCCAGCCCAGGCGACAGAGCAAGACTCCGTCTCAAAAAAAAAAAAAAAAAAGGATGTCGGAAGTATCTTACATAAGGCCAGGTCCACCAGCTTGTTATGGCCCCAAGCCAGGAATATCAAGGGGGCCAGTGTGGCCGGATGGACAAAAACAAGGGGAATGTGGTAGGAATTGGGACCAGAGAGGAATTGGGAGTGAGAGTATAATGGGTAAGGTCTTATGATCACAGTAATAAAGGCAGTCTTTAGCCAAGGCCCAAGGCATGCAGAAGGCAGAACAAACCAGTATGAGAGGGTCTGGTACTACCGAGGGCCCAAGGAACTATGACTCAGATCTGCAGTCTACACCTCCGGCTTCCACACACAAAGTAGGGAAGCATGATGATGTTTTCTTCTACTTTTTACTTTTTTTGAGAGAGAGAGTCTCACTCTGTGGCCCAGGCTGGAGTGCAGTGGTGCGATCATAGCTCACTGTATCCTGGATCTCTCAGGCTCAAGCAATCTTCCCACCTTAGCCTCCCAAGTAGCTGGGACTGCAAGTACCTGCCACCACGCACAGCTAATTTTTTTTTTTTTCTCTCGCTCTATTGCCCAGGGTAGAACGCAGTGGCGCAATCTCAGCTCTCTGCAACCTCCGCTTCCCAAGTGTGATCAATTCTCCTGCCTCAGCCTCCCAGGTAGCTAGGGTTACAGGTGTGCACCACCAAACCTGGCTATTTTTTTTTTTTTTTTTGAGATGGAGTCTTGCTCTGTTGCCCACGCTGGAGTGCAGTGGCATGATCTCAGCTCATTGCAACCTCCACCTCCCAGGTTCAAGTGATTCTCCTGCCACCACGCCCGGCTAATTTTTGTATTTTTAGTAGAGACAGGGTTTCACCATGTTGGCCAGGCTGGTCTCAAATTCCTAACCTCAAGAGATTCTCTCGCCTCAGCCTCCCAAAGTGCTGGGATTATAGGCATGAGCCACTGCATCCGGTCATAATTTTTTTTTTTAAATTTTTTGTAGACACGTAGAGATGGTGTCTCCCTGGGTTCAAGTAATCCTCCTGCCCTGGTCTCTCAAAGTGCTGATACCACAGGCATGAGCCATCACAGCCGACTACATTTGTTTACTGCTCTCTTTTCCTACTTTTCATTGAATGTAAAATCAAAGTACAGTTTTTGTTACTTATTATCTTAATTACATTTGTAACCTTAAAGATAAATCAGTGAAATAAAGGGCATTCTCTTAAAAATAAAATAAGAACACATTCTTTCTTATGTATGTGGTCTCCCTGAAGTCTATCTGTCCGCCTCCATACCCACCCTGTGGTTCTGCAATGTTAAAAGCCCCAAATTATAAAAGATGGCATCTCTCTTACTCACATGTTTTTGGGTTGACTGTTTCTGATTTATCTTGAGGACAGGGTGTATGTGAGATCATGGTGAAATGGGAAACCGGAAAATAGTGCTCTGCACTGAAGCCATGAAAAAGCATTTCCTCTACTGGCGCAACCTGGAGGCAGAGAGGGGAGGGGAGCCAATTCATTCAAACAGCTTAAATAATTGTATTTTCTTGTATAACCTTATGAAGGAATAAAATTCTACATCAGACTTTAAGGTTCAAGGGGGTACACTGAGCACAGATCTTTGTCTCCCTTCCCTCCTGAGACACCTATAAACGACAAGGCATAACCCCTGATAGAGAAGGACCATCTGTGGATGAGAGATTGGTAAACATATCCAAAATACCAGGGATGAAGCCTCACTCAAGAAGCAAGAAGCTCACACCTGTAATCCCAGCACTTTGGGAGGCCGAGACAGGGGGATCACCTGAGGTCAGGAGTTCAAAACCAGCCTGGCCAACATGGTGAAACTCCGTTTCTACTAAAAATACAAAAAAGTAGCCTGTAAAAGTAGCCCGTGGTGGTGGGTGCCTGTAATCCCAGCTACTTGGAAGGCTGAGGGGGCAGAACTGCTTGAACTCAGGAGATGGAGGCTGCAGTGAACTGAGATCGCACCATTGCACCCCAGACTGGGCAACAAGAGTGAAAGTCCATCTCAAAAAAAAAAAAAAAAAAAAAAAAAGCAGCAGCAGCAGCAGCAGCAAGAGTGGAAGTAACAGTCACAGGAGGAGGCTGCCCCAGAATATAGATGTCCATCTTCCCATCAGATCCCAAAGGGACTAAACACTTAAGTTGACAGGCACTGCACAGGGTGGGAACAAGAATGGAATGATACACGACGAGACTGGGTGGAAATCCGGCTGGGCTAACTTGGCCTGCTGCCCACACTCCCCTCAGGCTTCTTTCTGTTCCCTGAATATCATAAAGCTATGTTCACACCAGTAGGATCTCCAGCTCGCTCTCCTCTCCAGGAACTCTTCTGTAAACCAATGAAACTGCCTGAAAAGGAGTAGAACACTTAGAACCACTTAGGGCACCATGATGGTAGGAAAAGAAAAAAAAAAAAAAATGGGCTGGGCGTGGTGGCTCATGCCTGTGATTCCAGCACTTTGGAAGGCCAAGGAGGGCAGATGGCCTGAGCCTAGGAGTTCGAGACCAGCCTGGGCAACATAGTGAGACCTCATCTCTACTAAAATTAAAAAATAATTAGCTGGCAGTGGTGGCATGTAGCTGTAGTTCCAGCACTTTGGGAGGAAGAGGCGGGAAGATCGCTGGAGCCCAGGACGTGCGCTACTGCACTCCAGCCTGATGACAGAGTGAGACCCTGTCTCAAAAACAAAGAAAAAAATGGATTTAGAGACCCCCCCAATGCCACCCAATCCCAAATTACCGATTTTCTGCTTGTTCACTCTGAAGAACAGTCGGCCAGTGGACAACCACCCTTCATGAGCACCCAGTCAGTGTTTTGCTACTCAGAGAAGAGACCCATCCAGAAAACAAACCCACATGTACAGCAGTAGGAGAAAACCACACCAGCCGTGACACTGTGATGGTTAATTTTCAGTGTCAACTTGACTGGAGTAAGGGATACCTAGGTAACTAGCAGAGCATTGTGTCTGGGTATGTCTGCAAGCGTTTTCTGGAAGAAACTGATGTATATGTTGGTGGATTGAGAGGAGATCCATCCTCAATGCGGGCAGGCACCATTGGATTGGCTGAGGGCCTGGAAGGAACAAAAAGTTGAGGAAGGCTGAATTCTTGCTCTCTTCTGGAGCCAGGATGCCCTTCTTCTGCCCTTGCACCTCAGAACTCCAGGGCTTTTAGACTCCAGGGTTCTCATCAGTGGTCCCTGGGGGCTCTCAGAGGCTAATTAAGTCCAACTAGATTTCCATGTAACCCTGTCATATATCATAAACAGAGGCTCTCAGACTGGTAGTTACACTGTTGTTTCTTCCTGGCTCTGAGGCTTTTGGATTTGGACTGAGTCACTCTACCAGCTTCCCTGGTTCTCCAGCTTGCAGACAGCCTAATGTGGGACTTCTCAGCCTCCATAATCATGTGGGCCAATTACCCCAGTAAATTCCCTCTCATATATGTATCTCTCTATATATCCTACTGATTCTGTCTCTCTGGAGAACCCTAATATACCAGCTATACAGAAAAATCCACTCAGGACCATTGTACATTTTAAATAAACAATCAAATCTCTTTATACAGGTCAAGAAGATCATAGCACAAAAGACAAAGTTAAACATCTATTGTCAAAACAGCTGACCCTGGAAGAAGCACACAGAATTCAGGGAAGAGAACTGTGATTTGTATCGGCAGATAAATCTGAAAAAGAATTGCATCTATAAAGCAAAAACAGGATGTTAGGAGAAAAAGAACAATCACAGAATAAAGTTTTTAGACACAATGTCTCTGTCAGAGGCAGCTGCAGTGATGGAAGTTACTAGAAGTCGAGAAACAGGTTTTGATTCCATCCGTGTTACTGTGCTCAAGTCCCTTCATCTCTCAGAGCCTTGCTTTTTAAAAAATTCAAACTCCATCAAGCTCCTATCTAATTCCAAGGTAGACTTCATGAGGGCCTCTCTTCCTGGTTGCCCTGTCATTAGCCCTCTCTCCTTAGCACAGTCTTCATCTTGTCTACCCTGGTATGCAGAGAAACTTGGTCTATCTGCAACTGTCCCTCACATGGACATGGTGTTAGATCCACTGCAAAGGCTCTTCTCATCCAGGATCTCATGTGAGCACCACAGAAGCCCTGTTAGTTAGTCGAGGATTATCTGTCCCATTTAATAAATACAGAAATCTGGCTGGGCACAGTGGCTCACGTCTGTAATCCCAACACTTTGGGAGCCCGAGGCAGGCAGATCACTTGAAGTCAGGAGTTTGAGACCAGCCTGGACAACATGGTGAAACCCCATCTCAACAAAAAAATCCCCGGCACGGTGGCGGGTGCCTGTAGTCCCAGCTACTAAGGTTGCAGTGAGCTGAGATTGTGCCACTGCACTCCAACCTGGGCGACAGGGCAAGAGCCTGTCTCAAAAAATAGATTAGATAGATAAGATAGATAGATAGATAGATAGATAGATAGATAGATAGATAGATAGATAGATAGACAGACAAATAGATAGACAGATAGATGCTGAAACTAACGCTCAAAGAGGTTATGTGATGCCCTCTAAGTCACACTGTTAGTATTAGAGCTGGCGTTGGCCCCAAGTTTCTGGTTCTCACTCCAATGCCTTCCCTTTTCCACCTCCTGAACTCAGTGACACTGTGTGACATTCACAGGCCATCAGTGCTATTCTCATTTAAGAGCTTCTTGCTTAGGTTGAGGCCTGGGTAATACTTACAGTAATCACAGATTCCTGTTTGACTTTATATCCTTCTGGAAAGGGAGGCTGCTCAGCTTCATACTCTAAAGGAAAGGGGAAAAAAATCCTCAATTCCATACTTCACTGCAGTTTCTGATGTAATTTCCTTTTCTCTGAATAAAACATTCTTAAATTTTATTTTGGCTGGTGGTGTACAGAAATGAAAAAACAACTGGCCGTAACAGGTTAACATTTAATGCAATTTAAAGTTAACATTTAATGGTATTTAAGATCAGCAAGAGGCTGGGTGTGGTGGCTCACACCTGTAATCCCAGCACTTTGAGAGGCTGAGGTGAGTGGATCACGAGGTAGAGGAGATCGAGACCATCCTGGCGAACATGGTGAAACCCCATCTGTACTGAAAATACAAAAAAACTAGCAGGGCGTGGTGGCGGGCACCTATAGTCCCAACTTCTAGGGAGGCTGAGGCAGGAGAATGGCGTTAACCCAGGAGGCAGCGGAGCTTGCAGTGAGCGGAGATCACGCCACTGTACTCCAGCCTGGGCGACAGAGCGAGACTCCGTCTCAAAAAAAAAAAAGACTTTATATAAGAGTCTGAGACTCTTTTTCTTAGAGGACACAACTTCAGATTTTGCCAACATGATGGAAACTATTAGGAATTAAGGGAGGAAGAGAACACGGAGGTTGGTTAAGGGAAGACACTGAGAGCACATGCAGAAGAGAGGCTGACGGCTGGGCACGGTGGCTCACGCCTGTAATCCTAGCATTTTGGGAGGCCGAGGAGGGTGGATCACTAGGTCAGGAGTTCAAGACCAGCCTAACCAACATGGTAAAACCCCATCTCTACTAAAAATACAAAAATTAGCTGGGCGTGGTGGTGTGCGCCTGTAATCCCAGCTACCTGGGAGGCTGAGGCAGAATTGCTTGAACCCAGGAGGTGGCAGTAAGCTGAGCTTGCACCACTGCACTCTAGTCTGAACAACAGGGTGAGACTCTGTCTCAAAAAAAAAAAAAAAAAAAAAAAAAAAAAATTAGCCAGGTGTGGTGCCAGGTACCTGTAATCCCAGCTACTCAGGAGGCTGAGGCAGAAGAATCACTTGAACCCTGGAGGCAGAGGTTTCAGTGAGCGACAGAGTGAGACTCTGTTTCAAAAAAAAAAAAAAAAAACAGTCCACATAAGTTCTACAGGATTGCAACAACTATGACTGACAGAGGAACAGAAAATGCTCATGGCCAGTATTAGTTACATCCCTAAAGCAAAGACTGATAAAAATATTTCTGGAAAGGTCAATGTTGTCAAGGCAATTGCACAGTCACTTACAGTCATGAGGAAAAATTAATTTGTGGGCAAGATGGTATTGAGGGCATACAGTCGTATGGACACAAGTTTTATATGGTTACCTAGTTACTTATCAGATAGTACAGCATTTCCTCCACTTCCCAACATATATATATATATATATTTTTAACTCCTAAGCATCAGGCTGGGGACAAGAATGTCAGGTTGCAGGTTAAAAGCAATTTATTTCTCAATACCAACTGTATTTGTTTTCCATTATTGTGTAACAAATTAGCACAAATCATTGACATAAAGGAACGCACATTTATTATCTCACAATTCCCTTGAGTCAGGAGTCCAAGAATGGATCAGGGTTTTATCAGGCTGAATTCAAGGTATCAGCCGAAGCTGTGATCTCTGAGGGTTGGGATACTTTTCCAAGCTCATTGGTTGTTCATAGAATTTCAGCTTTGGTAGAATTTTAGTTTCTTGGCTGGGCATGGTGGCTCAGACCTGTAATCCCAGCACTTTGGGAGGCCAAGGTGGGTGGATCACTTGAGGTCAGGAGTTTGAGACCAGAATGGTCAACATGGTGAACCCCAACTCTACTAAAAATACAAAAATTAGCTGGATGTGATGGCTGGCACCTGTAATCCCAGCTACTTGAGAGGCTGAGGCACAAGAATCACTTGAACCCGGGTGGTGGAGGTTGCAGTGAGCCAAGATCTCACCATTGCACTATAGCCTGGGTGACAGAGCGAGACTCTGTCTCAAAAAAATAAAAAGAATTTTAGTTTCTTGTGGTTGAGGTCTGAGGTCCTTGCTATCTTCTGGTTGTCAGCTGGGGACCCTCTCAGCTCTTAGAAGGCACTCTCAGGTTCTTGCCATGGGTGATGCACAAGTTGGTTGCCACTACTTCAAGGGCAGCAGGAGAATCTCTTCTGCTTGAATCTGACTTCTGACTTCTTTTAAAGGTTCACCTGATTAGGTCAGGCCCAGCTACAATAATCTCCCTAAATTAAAGTCAGTTGATTAAAAGCTTTAACCATATCTGGAAAATCTTCTGAGAGCCACATCTAGGTTAGCGTTTGATTGAATAACTGAGGTGTGTTCACGAGGTGGCAAGAAACTTGGGGGCTATCTTAGAATTCTGCCTATCATACCAGCCGCAGCTCTACCATTTTTTTCCCTCTCCGGCAAGCATGTAAATTCAGACTTCTTCCCCAGCTGCCTTGGGAACCACTGATATAGTGGAAACTGTTTATTTGGGCTTAAAATGTATACATTTATACTTCTGTTTGATTACAAAAGCAAGACATACTTTTTTTTTTTTTTTTTTTTTTTTTTTTTTTTTTGGGACAGGGTCTCGCTCTTGCCCGGGCTGGAGTGCAGTGGCCGGATCTCAGCTCACTGCAAGCTCTGCCTCCCGGGTTTATGCCATTCTCCTGCCTCAGCCTCCGGAGTAGCGGGGACTACAGGCGCCCGCCACCTCGCCCGGCTAGTTTTTTGTATTTTTTAGTAGAGACGGGGTTTCACCATGTTAGCCAGGATGGTCTCGATCTCCTGACCTCGTGATCCGCCCATCTCGGCCTCCCAAAGTGCTGGGATTACAGGCTTGAGCCACCGCGCCCGGCCAAGACATACTTATTGAAAGAAAATTTCAAATAACACAAGGATGTCTTATGTAGAGTGTAACAGTCACACTTAGTCCTATTGCAATCCTAAAACCATTGTTAGATATGGCATAGATCCACCCAAATCTTTTTTTTTTTTTGGCAGGGGGGTGGGGGCGGCAACAAAGTGTCGCTCTGTTGCCCAGGCTGGAGTACAGTGGCGTGATCTTGGCTCACTGCAACCTCTGCTTCCTGGGTTCAAGCAATTCTCCTGCCTCAGTTTCCTGAGTAGCTGGGACTACAGGCACATTCTGCCATGCCAGACAAACTTTTAGTATTTTAGTAGAGATGGGGATTCACCGGGTTGCCCAGGCTGGTCTCGAACTCCTGAGCTCAGGCAATCTGCCCACCTTGGCCTCCCAGTGGTAGGATTCCAGTGTATTTACTAATATATGTATATAATACACAATACATTTGTTTACTTTCAATTTCCCAGGCTAGGTCAAATTGCCCATGCATAGAACCACATAACACTGTGTCCTTTTTCTTCACAACTCATATTAGTTTGTGCCTTATTTGAAATTTATAAAAATTAGTGACTATCTTATATTTTTTCTTTTTTTTTTTCTAGACCGAGTCTTGCTCTGTTGCCCAGGCTGGAGTGCAGTGGTGTGATCTCCACTTACTGCAACCTCCGCCTCCCAGCTTCAAGCAATTCTCCTGCCTCAGCCTCAAAAGTAGCTGGGATTACAGGCACCCACCATCATGCCTGGCTAATTTTTGTGTTTTTGTAGAGATGGGGTTTCACCATGTTGGCCAGGCTGGTCTCAAACTTGTGACCTCAACTGATCTGCCCACCTTAGCCTCCCAAAGTGCTGGAATTACAGGCTTCAGCCACCACGCCCGGCATTAATGACTATCTTTCCCAATAGATTATATGTTTTGTGAGGGAGCACCGGGATCTGTTCTCTCACCATTACTTCCCCACAGAATACTGGCTGAATGAATGAATGAATAGATGAACAGGACCAACCATATTGTAAGTTACTTTTGATGCCTTATTCATTCATTTATATTTATTGCAAGCCCATTACCTGCTATGAACCATTCTATGTGTTAAATATGAGGCTCCTTGCAATGTTGCTACATGCATGATGTACCACATTCATTTAACCATTATACTCTTAATGGGCATTTGGGTTGTTTCCATTATTTTATTATTATAAACAATGTTTCAATGAACATCTTTATACAAATATCATTGATCCGCAGAGAGGTGTTTTGGTAGGATCCTTAGATGTGGAATTTTTTCTGCCAAAAGAAAAAATAATTTAAAATTTGGGCCAAATTGCCAAACTTTTCTCCAAAAAGTTTACAGTCACTTGTACTCCCAATAGTGACACTGCCTGTTTCTCTAGAGTATAATCAATCTTATACATTAAAAATTTGTCAACACCTGTAAAAGAAAAAAAAATGGTATTTTATTTTTATTTGCATTTCTTTATTACTTGCTATCATATTTTTTCCAGTGAAATCTCTCAGGAGTTCACTTAAATTTGATGGAAAAAATACAAATTTCTTCATCATATGATCACAAAAGACATATAGTTGAAATGATTATGTAGAAGTATGAAGTATGGGAAAATACTTTAGCTTCAAGACAATATGATGTGTTACTTAAAACCTCTGTAATGTTTAAGAGAATCTAACATATTTGAGAATGTCAGTTTTCCCTGGGGTTTCAATCTGAAATATAATTACAGACTGATGCTTTTACATTGAAAGGCATAAAAGAATTTAACTTTGTAGAGTACTGGACTCTTTAAAACAACTTGATTTACCATAGTTTAATTAATTCAATTTCCAAGAGTTGTTTTGGTGCTTAGAAAAGTGTGCTTATCTGCTCTGTTCTGCATTAGAAATGCTTAAGAAAATCAGGGGCCCAGGCATGGATTACAGGCTCACACCTGTAATCCTAACACTTTGGGAAGCCAAGGTGGGCAGATTGTTGGAGCCTAGGAGTTCAAGACCAGCCTGGGCAACATGGGGAAACCCTGTCTCTACAACAAATATAAAAATTAGCTGGGTGTGGCAGCGCACGCCTGTAATCCCAGCTACTTGGGAGGCTTAGGTGGGAGGATCACCTGAGCCTGGGAGTTGAGGCTGTAGTAAGCCACAGTCACGCCATTGCACTCCAGCCTGGGCGACAGCCTGTCTCAGAAAAATAAAAATTAATTAAAAAAAATTTTTTTAAATCAGGTATATTAAATGTTTACAATCTTTCAATCACCAAAGGTTATAAATGGCATTAGGGGAATTTAATGTTATATGCATATTAAATGAACATTATGAACAAGTGAAAGTGGTTGTTCGTTTTATGCAACAAAGACAACATTTTAGGAGAGGCAGAGCAGAAGGAGCCTGGAAACTTGTTGGCAGAGTGGAGCCCTTGTACCACAAATGAACCCTCTCCCCTCAACTTCTGGGATGTGAGAATAATTAAACATCTTTGTTTAGGCCATTATGAGTTGGGCTTTCTGCTATTTGCAGCTGAACATGTTCCTGATAGAAACAATTAAAATGTAGCATTGACTGGTGGCCAGGCGAGGTGGATCACACCTGTAATCTCAGCAATTTGGGAGGTCGAGGCGGGTGGATCACAAAGTCAGGAGATCGAGACCATCCTGGCTAACATGATGAAACCCCGTCTCTACTAAAAATACAAAAACAAAATCAGCCGGGCGAGGTGGCGGGCACCTGTAGTCCCAGCTACTCAGGAGGCTGAGGCAGGAGAATGGAGTAAACCCCAGAGGCGGAGCTTGCAGTGAGCTGAGATCCGGCCACTGCACTCCAGCCTGGGCCACAGAGCCAGACTCCGACTCAAACAACAACAACAACAACAAAACTATAGCATTGACCACAGTAGCTTACTGGAAGGGGATGGAACAGGAAGGTGACGCTGGGAGTGAATGAGATGAACATTTGAGAGGCATATACTATAGTGGAAGGTTGTACCAGGTTGCTGGAGAGCCAGATGAACCGGGCAGAGGAGCTTATGTTCCAGAGAGGGGATGAATGATAAACCAGGGGTTCTGAGAAGTGAAAGTACTGCTGTAGAGGGCTTCAACCACAGCCTAGAGGAGCAGAAAGAAGAGGCTTTGAAATTGGCCTGAGGAATTACAGAAGGCTTTCCAGAAGAGGGGCCACGTGGATTGAGTCTAGAGAGATAAATGAGAAGGTAGGGATGTTCCGGAAAGAGACAAAGCTTGTGGAAAGGCACGGAGGAATAGTATGGTGCATTGGAGGAATAGTTTTGTGTGACTCCAAGTACACAACACAACAATGGTACTGAAGTGCTTGTTTACAATCCAGAACTCAAGGACTCACCCCCAAGGAGTCTGGCCCATCAGGCCAAGAAGGGAAGCCAAGGAAAATGCTTTTTTTTTTTTTTTTAATGGAGTCTCACGCTGTTGCCCAGGCTGGAGTGCAATGGCATTATCTTGGCTTAGTGCAACCTCCTCCTCCCGAGTTCAAGCGATTCTCCTGCCTCAGCCTCCTGAGTAGCTGGAACTATAGGCACACACTGCCACACCTGGCTAATTTTTTTTTTTTTTTGTATTTTAGTAGAGATGGGGTTTCACCATGTTGGTCAGGCTGGTCTCAAACTCCTGAGTTCAGGCAATCCAGCCCCTTCCATCTCCTGAAGTGCTAGGATTACAGGCTTGAGCCACCATGCCCAGCCAGGAAGCTGCATTTTAACATGTATCCAGGAGATTTTGATGTAGGTGCTCCCAGTCCACGCTTCAAAACCATGCTGGTGTCTTGTTCAAGGGTTTGAACTTGAGAGTCAAAACAGACTTGAGTTTGAAGCCGACCCTGCCACTTACTTTGGGCATGTTTCCTAATCTTTCTAAGCCTCAATTTCCTCATCTGTTGCTATGAGGCCTAAATGAGAAGTAACACACCTAGCACAATGCCTGGCACATAAATAGCAGCTCAATAAATGTTGCCATTAGGATGATTTGGGTGAATGGTATGTTATGAACTAAGAAAAGTAAACAGAGATGGGATGTTAAGAAGCTTAAGGGTTAAGCTAAGGAGTTTATTATGTAAGCTATGAAAATCATCAGAGGTCACAGCATGATGCGATTAAATTTGAATTTTAGAGACATTCCTATGATGGCCAGTGGGATACGGTCTGGAAGGAGGCCTGCCTCAATTAAGAAGCCACAGCAGCAATCCAAGCAGGGGGTGGTAAGGGCCTGATCTAAGGCAGCAGACAAGAAGACTGGCAGGGGTGGGGAGTGGGGGCAGGGTGGGGATGGTGGGAGATATTAAACAGGTAGAATCTATAAGGACTAGCAAATTAGAGTGTGGGGCTATGGAAAGTGAAAAGGAAGCAGGCCGGGTGCAGTGGCTCACACCTGTAATCCCAGGACTTTGGGAGGCTGAGGCGGGTGTATCACCTGAGGTCAGGAGTTCGAGACCAGCCTGGCCAATATGGTGAGACACCATCTCTACTAAACATACAAAAACTAGCCGGGCGTGGTGGCAAGTGCCTGTAATCCCAGCTACTAGGGAGGCTGAGGTGGGGGAACTGCTTGAACCTGGGAGGTGGAAGCTGCAGTGAGCAGAGATTACACCACTGTACTCCAGCCTGGGCAACACAGCGAGACTCTGTCTCAAGGAAGAAAAAAAAAAAGGCTGGACTGGGCAGCTGAGTGAACGATGGTAACATTTGTGGAGATGGAGATAAGTTGTTGACATCTAAAACAGTGCCTGCGGTCATGCCTGGCCCAGCATTGAAAACAGTTCCCGGCCCTGGTAGATACAAGTTGGCTCAATGCTTAAGAACAGTTTCTTCAGAGAAATGAGGAAGAAGCTGGTCTGCCCTGGGTTGATAAGGGAATGAGAATGAAAGTGGTGTGGACAAGACCAAGAGCAGTGTGTTCTTTCCAGAAGCTTGCTGAGAGGGGAGGAGAGACTGATAGGAGCTGGAAGAGGATATAGGGTCAAGGTGGAGGTTTCTTCCTGAGATGACAGGCCAGGGGTGTTTGGAGGAAAAAGCTAGTAGAGAAGTTAAAGGCATAGTAGAGGAGGTGAGTGATAGAGCAGGATCCTGGAACAGCAAGGGGATGGTAAGCAGAGGTGGAGAGCTGGGCAGCGAGTAGCAGGGTGAGAGCTTCTTCCACGTGTACAGATGGGTGTTAGCGAACTCCCTCCCCACTCTTGACTGCCTGACTCTTCTCAGTGAATGCCTCCTATGCTAAGAGGTATCACAGAACATTTCAGGAAGTGTTAGAAACTTGGACTAGTAGAACCAGGCAATGGGAGAAGGCATTGAGAGATGCTGATTGCTGAGCATTGCCGAGAGCCAGTTGGGGTCATCTTTCTTCAGCTGGCTCAGTGGCTGCACTGGAGGAACAAGTATTGATTCACAACTGATCCATGTCGGTATCTGGCAGGTGAAATGAAAGACCAGATTTTACAACAGCATTGGGGGCTGAGGCCAGAGAGTGCTTGATTGATTAAGGGATGAACCAATGACAGTAGTGAGGATGTTATCACAGCATATCAAAATAGGAAACTGTAAGGCCGGGCATGGTGGCTCACGCCTGTAATCCCAGCACTTTGGGAAGAGGAGCGTGGCAGACTACTT
The DNA here is from genome assembly GCF_007565055.1 of Rhinopithecus roxellana. Taxonomy (NCBI): domain Eukaryota; kingdom Metazoa; phylum Chordata; class Mammalia; order Primates; family Cercopithecidae; genus Rhinopithecus; species Rhinopithecus roxellana. The sequence goes on from NC_044568.1 coordinate 46,275,485, forward strand.
GAGGTCAGGCCTGGCCAACATGGCAAAACCCCATCTCTACAAAAAATTAGCCAGGCATGGTGGCGGGCGCCTGTAATTCTACTCAGAGGCTGAGGCAGAAGAATTGCTTGAATCTGGGAGGCAGAGGTTGCAGTGAGCCGAGATTGCGCCACTGCATCCAGACTGGGTGAGAGAGCCAGATTTCATCTCAAAAAAAAAAAAGTAAACTGTTAAGCCTAACATCCTTTGACTGTCTTGATTAAAACCATGAACACAGTAAGTCACCAACTACTGTAAGATTTGATTAGAAGTGTTGGCAGGGAAGAAGTTTATTGACACTAACACAAGTGCTTTTTAGAATACAAAACTCAGTTGTCACTGCAAAGATGAGGGCGAAAACTGAAGAATATTTACAAGTAAGTTATAGTGGTGAGCATGCACATACATACAAAAGAGCACTAGTCAGGTTGGTTAAGGTCTGTGTAAGTTATTGACCTACTTTGCATTTTGTCTTCATGAAATTGAGTTTCTGGCAGGTCTGTTTGCTATGATAATTTGTCTTTTAAATGGAGATTATCTTAATAGAATGTAGTACTTAACCTCAAAGATAGGATTACTACAAAGCCTGTTTTTTCATGTTTGTTGTGAGAAACTGAATTTACTACATGTTATAGAAAACTGCATTTGTTAGATGTTTAAGAATTGGGTTTATCCACCTAGGTTATAATAATCATCACAGTGCCCATGTGTATAGTTTGCCAATGTTGACCTTGACCTCATTGAATTTTTTTTTTTTTTTCAGACGGAGTCTCACTCTGTTGCCCAGGCTAGAGTCCAGTGGCACAATCTCAGGTCACTGCAACCTCCGTCTCTCAGGTCCAAGCGATTCTTCTGCCTCAGCCTCCCGAGTAGCTGGGATTACCCACCACCACGCCGGACTTATTTTTTGTATTTTTAGTAGAGACGGGGTTTCACCATGTTGGCCAGGCTGGTCTTCAACTCCTGACCTCAGGTGATCCACCCGCCTCAGCCTCCCAAAGTGCTGGGATTACAGGCGTGAGCCACTATGCCTGACCTCATTCTGTAACTCTATCATTTTATAAGTGGCATCAATTCACTTGCTTTTCAGAGAACACCAAAACTCTTTGTCTTTGCTTTCTCTCTAGAGGCCTATTTGACCAAAATAAACTCAGTGTGTAAATCACAACACAAGGCATGTTTCTTTGTCAACAATAATGAACATTTATTGACTACTTTTTAAATGCCAGGCACTGTGCTAAGCACCTTTTCATACACTCTTACCTGGTCCTCACAACAGCCCTGTGAGGTAGGTACAACAATTATCTGTCTTTTACAGATGAGGCTGAGTAACTTTTCCAACAATCCTCTAATAAACTGTATCATAAGGAACCGTTTGGCTTGGAGAAGTGAAAGCTCTGGGGGAAAGACAGCCATAATAACTACCATCAAATATCTGAGTAGATTCTTTGAGGTGGAGTGATTAGCTCCCTGAGAGAACATCCAAAATGAAAGGAATTTTTCCAGCACGATGTAAGGTTGGAGAAGGAATTTAAGTACTGGATGGGGTTGAAATAGACAACTTTTGAGGGCATCTATCAACTGAGTCTACTATTCTCTTCCTTCTCTATATTCTCCACTTCTTTCAAGTCATCACATATACTGGTACATTCATTCTTTTTTTCCATTCAATAAACATTTACTGATCTGCGCTATCCAATACAGCAGCCACTATCCAAATGTGGCTATTTAAATTTATTAAAATTAAGGTCGGGCTAGGCCCAGGGCTCACGCCTGTAATCCTAGCACTTTGGGAGGCCGAGGCAGGTAGATCACCTGAGGTCAGGAGTTCAAGACCAGCCTGGCCAAAATGGTGAAACCCCTTCTCTATAAAAATAAAAAAATTAGCTGGGCATGATGGCAGGTGCCTGTAACCCCAGCTACTCAGGAGGCTGAGGTGGGAGAATTGCTTGAATCCAGGAAGTAGAGGCTGCAGTGAACCCACACAGCACCACTGCACTCCAGCCTGGACAACAGAGCAACACGCTGTCTCAAAAAAAAAAAAAAAAAAAAAAAATTAGGTCCAACAAGAAATTCAGTTCCTCAATTGCACTAACCACATTTCAAATGTTAAATAACCACAATTTTTTTTTTTAAGACGGAGTCTCGCTCTGTCGCCCAGGCTGGAGTGCAGTGGCGCGATCTCGGCTCACTGCAACCTCCACCTCCCTGGTTCAAGCGATTCCCCGGCCTCAGCCTCCCAAGTAGCTGGGATTACAGGCGCACACCACCACGCCTGGATAATTTTTTTTTTTTTTTTTTTTTTGTATTTTTAGTAGAGATGGGGTTTCACCACGCCGTTTCAGGCAGCTTAGGTAGTGATGGTGGCCACACGAATTAAAAATCTGAGTCTTTGACCTTGTGGAGTTTATGGTCTAGTGGAGAAGAAAAAAAAACCACCACCAGCCAACATTATTCATTCAGAACTAGCGCTTACGCAGCTCCTTCTGTAAATCGAGCAGTTTTTGTTTCTTTTCCCAGTAAGCCTTTTGCACTCCTAAAATCACGCTGTTTACTAAGCACTTTTTGTGACTCTGGTTCCATCTTCCTAACACCATCGAAATAGGTGTCATTATTATGCCCACTTTGCAGACAGGGTAACAAGTTAAATAATTTGCCCAACCTAAGTAACGAATACTGAAAAGGGCCACAAAGGAAGATGTGCTCAACTCCGTTTGGTGAGGTTAAGTAAGGTTTGAAGCAAGAAGGGACTAAAACTTACCGTTTGTCCACACCATGGTTACTGAACCTGTGGGCCGCCGACTACCTACTTTAGGATTACCTGGGGTGCTCTTTTTTAAAAAGTTTAGATTCCCTGCAGCATCCCAAGTTGAAGTTCTGTGGGCGGGGCCTGGGAGCCTACGTTTTGAACAAGATTCCCGCCCCTGCCCCAGCAATTCTTTTCTGTTCACTAAATGAAGTTTAAGAACCACTGGTCCACACCGCATGGTTCTCTTTATTCAGCTTTCCCTCGCCGTTCCCTTGCCTTTGACTTCACTACCGATCGCGATTGGAGGCCGCGCTGCGTAACCGCGGGCCAGCCTCTCCGAGCCTCAGTTTCCCCGTCCGTAAAATTACAGGTGTGAGCCACCGCACCCTGCCCTACTGTGCGGGCCCGCGGAGCGGCTGCCAGGCGCACAGTGGGCGCTCCTCAAACGCGGCCCCAACCCGGCCGCCCGGGTCCCGACCCTCTCGGCCAGCCACGGCTGCCTACCGTCGCAGATCTGCTCCCACAGATTCTTGCTCGACGGCTCGGCGACCTGCCACGGCGAGACAGGCAGCTCGCGGGAACCGAGAGACATGGTGGGCACAGGCGTCCGGGTGAACGACGAGTTTGTAGAGCAGCTGGGCTTACGGGGCACTGTGTGGCTGGGGACTTGCCGCGGTGCAGCCATGGCCGCGGTTTCCACGGTAACCGCGTTCGCCAGGAGGCCGCGACCCGGAAGAAGCCGGAACCCGAGAGGGTGGGCCGGCGACTCGAAGTGGACTTCCGGGTCGCGGCGGAGTGGGCTCTCACGTGGAGGCGGGGAAATTTCGCCCACCGGTGAGTGCCAGGGTGCGTTGCAGGCGGGCCGGCGCAGGGTCTGGAGATTGCACCAGAGGAAGTGCGCGGCAGGGAAGACGGGGAAATGCGGGCCACCCGCATCCCTAAATCCGACCCCTTCAGTCGGTGCGCGCCCGCTCTGGCCTGCGGCCGCCGCCTCCAGAAAGTTTTCCCGCCTCAGAGCCGGGCCTGGGACCCCACGTAATCCCTCCCAGTGTGTTGCTGCGGAGGCTTGGGCGCATGGGAGCCCTGGAGGCACCGATCTGACTTCCTGGCTCCCGCGCGTCCTGCCAGTGATCCTACGGGGGAGTGGGGTGTTGCTGCACAGGCTTTGGAGTCCTGTGGGCGGAATTCCAATCTCCTGTTTTCCACTTGATGGCTTTGGAACCTAGGGCAAGTGAATTATTAGTCTCTGGAGCTTGTGAGCTCGGGTATTTACAATGATCCTCACAAGGCTGCCGCGGGAATTTAAAAGCGCTTTTGGAGAAAGCATATGTGTTTGCAGGAGATGCACTGTAATGTTCTTTTCCTTTCTCTTTGAAAGAGTGAATGCATTTGGTCGCAGGGCTCAAGAGGATGATGCTATCCATATTTTCTAAATGGCAGAGATGGGGAGAGAAGGGGATTAAGAGTTGATCCGCAACTTCCCGGTGGATTCTTTGTTCTTACCAGATCTCTTGGCCACTCCCCTGTTCTGAAGTCGTCTTGGCTTTCTTGACTACACTATTTCAAGGTTTGCACCTTCTTCTTTGCAAGCTCCTTTATCTCTGCCCACTTATTTAAATGCCAATACAATAGTCCCCCTCCCCCGTTATCCCCGGGCAGTACGTTCCTAAACCCCCAGTGGATGCCTGAAACCACAAATAGTACCGAACCCTAAATATAACTAAATATGACTATGTTTTTTCTTTTGTATACTACCTGTGGCAAAGTTTGTAAGTTAGGCACAGTAGGGCAGGGTGCGGTGGCTCACACCTGTAATCCCAGCACTTTGGGAGGCCGAGGTGGGCGGATCACCTGAGGCCAGGAGTTAGAGACCAGCCTGGCCAACATAGTAAAACCCTGTCCCTACTAAAAATACAAAAATTAGCGGGGCGTGGTGGTATATGCCTGTAATCCCAGCTACTCAGGAGGCTGAGGTGTGAGAATTGCTTGAACCCCGGAGGTGGAGGTTGCAGTGAGCCGAGATCATGCCACTGCACTCCAGCCTGGGCAACAGAGCGAGACCTTGTCTCACAAAAAATTAGGTACAGTGAAAGATTACCAACAATCTAGCTAGTAATAAAATAGAACAATTACAACAGTATACTGTAATAAAAGTTGCACGCGTGTGATCTCCCTCTCAAGATAACTTGGTGTGTTGTGCTCACCTATTTTGGGACCGGGGTTGACCAGGGGTAACTGAAACCTGGGAATGGGAAACCTGGGATTGGGCCAGGGACTACTGTATTTCTTGAGGTCTTGTCTCAGGCTTGTTCTGTTCAAGGGTTAATCACCACTCATACATTCCTAACTTTATGTCACCCATGTCAGCACAGTCACCCAAACACACCTCATCCATATATTCACCTGTCCAGTGAACGTCTCCAAAGCATCTGTCCAGTCAAGCCTGTCCCTTCAGCCACTTGCCTTCAGTACCTTTGTCTCAGGGATTCATAGCACCATCCTGCAGTTGTTCTTCAGAAATTTTCCTGACAACTGGTAGGACAGTTTATACAACCTCCACCACCCTGACCTTACCACTTGCTTTTATCACCTGTATCACTGTTATTAAACCTTATTTCCTCCCACACCTACTTCTTGATGGGTGGTGTTTTATGTTGTTCATCTCTGTCTCTCTAGCATGTATTCATTCATTCAGTAAGTATTTATTGAGCACCTGGTATGTGCCAGGCACTGAGCAGGATGCTGGAAATAAACCAAGAAACAGGGCAGACAGGAATGAATGAGTAGTTATTCCCCTGACTCTCCAAGGTGCTCCTGGAGTGGATTATGAATGAACTTGACCTGTAGCTCAGGCCTAGCCTGGCTCTTTGAAACTCTTAACAATGAGCCAGCTCCAGTGTGGACCCTGTAGGTTCTGAAGCTGAGGAGGGCTGCAGGATGGAGAAGCTTTTCTTTTCCCTCCCATAATCCTAACTGCCTGTTAGATATTTTGGGATATTTTGCTTCTAGATTCTGGGCATGTCTAGTGCAGGGAGCAGCAGGAACTTGGCTGGAGACTGGAGTGAGAGAAGTGGTCCAGCTGGACGCTGAAGGGTATTGAGGACCCCACAGCCCTTTCTCACAGGTGCTTCCATGATATCTGTCCAAGACAAGCTGGGTGCCCTCAGTACTGTGTATCACTGTGACTCATTCAGTGTTGGCAATCAACTTCACATTTTAAAAACGGTGAAACTAGGCCAGGCAAGGTGGCTCATGCCTGTAATCCCAGCACTTTGGGAGACTGAAGTGGGCAGATCACTTGAGGTCAGGAGTTTGGTCACTGGCCAACATGGTGAAACCACGTCTCTCCTAAAAAAGAAAAAAAAAAATCAGCTGGGTGTGATCGCGGGTGTCTGTTATCCCAGCTACTCAGGGGAGGCTGAGGCTGGAGAATCACTTGAACCCAGGAGGCGGAGGTTTCAGTGAGCCGAGATCATGCCACTGCCCTCCAGCCTGGGCGACAGAGCAAGACTCTGTCTCAAAAAAAAAAAAAGAAAAAGAAAAAGGGATTTAACAATGTACCAAGCACTTTCCATGTGTTGTCTCATTTCTCTTTTCAACACCCTTTTGAGGAAGGAGGTGTTATATTCCCCCATTTTCCAGATGAAGAAATTGAGGCTCCGGGAGGTTAGCTGATTTACTTAAGGTGAGAGAACCATTTAGGTTTGAATGTAGGGCTGTCTGGATTTAAAATTTATGCTGTTTCTATAGTATTTCTTTTTTTGCTCTAAAGGAATCATGTCCATTTTCCCTATCCCGTAATGCTTAGTCCACCCACTCAAAGAAACATGGCTCTTGGCAATGTTTAGTAGAACTGAACACAGGATGGCTTGGTATAGGGTAACTTGTATCATTTGTTTTTTGAGGTATGATCACCAAGACACACAAAGTAGACCCTGGGCTCCCAGAGAAGAAAAAGAAGAAGAAAGTGGTCAAAGAACCAGAGACTCGGTACTCCGTTGTAAACAATGATGATGACTTTGCCGACGTTTCTTCTCTAAAAGCCACATCCCCCTCTAAGAGTGTGGTCCATGGGCAGGCACCTGAGATGCCTCTAGTGAAGAAAAAGAAGAAGAAAAAGACGGGTCTCAGCACCCTTTGCGAGGGGCATGTAGAACCTGAGACAATGCTGCATGCCAGACGGACAGAGAAGTCACCCAGCCCCAGGAAGCAGGTGCTTGGCCACTTGGAGTTCCTCAGCGGGGAGAAGAAAAAGAAGAAGTCACCTCTGGCCATGTCCCATGCCTCTGGGGTGAAAACCTCCCCAGACCCTAGACAGAGTGAGGAGGAAACCAGAGTTGGCAAGAAGCTCAAAAAACACAAGAAGGAGAAAAAGGGGGCCCGGGATCCCACAGCCTTCTCAGTCCAGGACCCTTGGTTCTGCGAGGCCAGGGATGTTGCGGACACTTGCTCAATGGGAAAGAAGGATGAGGGACAGGCAGCCTTGGGGCAGAAACGGAAGCGGAAGAGCCCCAGAGAACACAACGGGAAGGTGAAGAAGAAAAAAAAAATCCACCAGGAGGAAGACACCCTCCCAGGCCACTCCAAGCCCTCCCGGTCCATGGAGAGCAGCCCTAGGAAAGGAAGTAAAAAGAAGCCAGTCAAAGTTGAGGCTCCAGAATACATCCCCATAAGTGATGACCCTAAGGTCTCCACAAAGAAAAAGATGAAGTCCAAGAAGAAGGTAGAGCAGCCAGTCATCGAGGAGCCAGCACTCAAAAGGAAGAAGAAGAAGAGGAAAGAGAGTGGGGTAGCAGGAGACCCTTGGAAGGAGGTAGGTTTTTCTTCAGAAATGGACTCTGCCATGGGAGAATCAAGGGTGGGGCTTGGGAGGGGTGTGTAGGCATGTGTGCATGTTTGCACATGCACGAGTACTCATGCTTGTAGCTAAAACCCTGGTTAAATTAATTTCAGCTAGAATAGGGAGTTTATTGACATATGCAATTGGAAAGGTTATGGTTACACTAGCTTCAGGTATGGCTGGATCCAGGGGCTCATGCAGTATCATCGATAATTGCAGGTATCCTTTGCTACTGAAACCAGCCAAGTTTTCCCTGTTTGCCATCAGGGTCTGAATTAACTGGGATCAATTTTACAGATGAATCCCTTGCTTTCTGAACCCTTGCCACTTGCTATCCAAAACTCAGGAACCAAGTAACGTGAGATAACAGTGCCTGTGGCTATCTGAGTATCATCAGAGCTCAGTGTACAAAATTGATAAATCAAATAGATTTGGGGAGCAGGAGATGCCTGTATGAGACTTCCTCAGCTCTGGGCTTTGTATTTTTCTATCTTGGTGTATGGCCCATCCTCTTCCTCCTCCTCCATCACATCATGGCTTCATGGTCCTGGCAGCTCCAGGCTTTCATCCCAGCAGTTCAGCCACCCCCAAAGGAAGAAGGTGGCCCCTGTGAAACTATGACAGAAGTCTCAGGGCCACTGTCACAGGCCTCAGTTGGGTCAGTCTATCCAGAAGCTCCAATCTAAAACCAAAGGTGGCCGGGTGCAGTGGCTCATGCTTATAATTCCAGCACTTTGGAAGACCAAGGCAGGCAGATCACTTGAGGCCAGGAGTTCGAGACCAGCCTGGCCAACATGGTGAAACCCTGTCTCTACTAAAAATACAGAAACTAGCTGGGCATGGTGGCAGGCGCCTGTATTCCCAGCTACTCATGAGGCTGAGGCATGAGAATCGCTTGAACCCGGGAGGTGGAGGTTGCAGTGGTCCAAGATCACACCACTGCATTCCAGACTGGGTGACAGAGTGAGACTGTCTCAAAAAAAAAAAAAAAAAACTTGAGGTGAAGGGCAGGGGGTGTCAGTCACAACTAAACCGCACTGTCTGAGATGCGGGAACGCAGTTTCTGAGAGGAAAACTGGAGTTCTGTTACCAGGAGGGAAGGAACAGATGATGGCTTGGTGAAAACCAGACACCCGCTGTCTTCAGCCTGCCACGCTGCTTGGAGTGAGAGAGGGAGACCTGAGGCGAGCCGGAGGGCTGGGGGCTCCCCAGACCCACAGCCTTTCCCAGCTGAGCCCCTTCCAGGTCCAGGCCCCCATTCCCATCCTCAGGTGTGTGCAGACGTGTGGGCAGAAACAGGATGGTGTGTGTCCTGCTCCAGACAGTGTCCGGCCCTTCCGTGTGGCCGGTGGCTGACATTTCTTGAGTGCTTACTGTATGCCCAGACTGCCATGTATCAACCCATTTCATCCTCCTACCTGTCTGGTGAGGTAGCTGCTGTGGGCACCCCCATTTAACAGATCAGGAAACTGAGGCTCCAGAGACTTAATACCTTGTCTAAGGTCAGGCAGCTGGCAAGAGGTGGAGCTGGGATTCAAACTCAGCTAGTCTGGCTTCAGAAGTTAGCATTTATCCCTTCTCAGAAATCATCTATGTAACCTCTTATAGAAGCAGGTACTATTAGAGCCCCAGAAATGACCATCTTCTATTAGCATAAACCCCAGATTCTCTTCCCAACTCTGCAGCAATCTGCTGGGTGACCTTGAACCAGCCATTGCTCAGTTAGAGGGGGAACCGGGGGGGGTGGCCTCCATATCAAAGGCCTCCAGGTGTTAGCTTTGGTTACTGGGATTTCTCCAGCTTTGCCCTAGTCCATTAGCCTTGGTTTTACCAGCATCTTCCTTTATTCAGAAGCTTGGAGTTGGGAGGAACCCTAGAAGCTTGGGCCCAGCCACCATCAGACTCTAGAATCCCTTCTCCCAGGAGCTCAATGAAAGGCAGTTCCCTCTGCTTAACATCTGTGAGGGGGACTGTACCTCCCACAGCAGCCCACCCAGTCCGGCAAATGCACATGTGTTCCAGGACTGGATGAGTGATGGGAATGGAGAGGGCCTCCAGGGTCATCACACACGTGACGCTAGGTGCGAGGCAGAGCCCACCTCTCAAGTGAGGACACATGAAATGTCAGCATTTGTCATGACTGAAGAACCCCAAGAGAGTGGCTGGCCTGAGGTCTCGCTGTTGGAGGGTGTCTTCAGGGCCAAGGCGGGTGGGAGAGCGTGGTGCACATGAGTGTGGTCTTCCGCCTCTGTCCTCTAGTTTGGTGTCACCATAGGAGATAAGTGACGTGTATAGTGGGAAAGGTCGGACACAAAGCCCTGGGTCAGGAGATGTGGGTTAGAATCACCAGGTCCCTGAGCCATGGGGTAACCTTGTAGTCACTTTACCTGTCTGAGCCTCAGTTTCTTCATCTGTCAAATAGGTTAATACTGCTGTTTTGCAGGAGAATTGTGGAAGAGAAGGGATGGGAAGGACTTTGCTGACTATGAGATGTTTCTGGGTGGCAGGGCTGGGGGTGATGCCATGGTCTGAGGTCTTTTCTGGACTTTGTCATGGTCTCACCCCGCTGGGTGCAGGGGCAGAGGCGATTCATTGTAAACTTGAACCTTACCCAGCTCTGCCCTCTCCTGCAGGAAACAGACACGGACTTAGAGGTGGTGTTGGAAAAGAAAGGCAACATGGACGAGGCGCACATAGACCAGGTATAGTCCAGACCCTCCTCAGGCCTCTCCCGCTGCCTCCTGCCACCCCTGGAGTCTCACTTGCCGCCTGACAGACTGGCTATGTGATCCTGGTCTCAGGGGCACCAGGGACTCCAGAGGCCACTGGGCTAACCGCCAACGCACACCTCCCGGGCAGGGAATGCGTGCTTTCCCCATCTTCACGCTGGGGGCCCTTCTGGCTGCCGTGGCTGAGAGGCCCGACTGGCCATTCCGTTACTTGCTGCAGGATGTGGGGGACATGTCCCTAAGACCCTGCAGCTGGGCAGGTGACACATGCTCAGCCAGGCCCACATGCTGCCACCCCCTGGGCTAATTCAGGAGCATTCAGAGGAGAAGTTTTGTTGTGAATCAGCTTCTGCTTCTGTCGTGCCCAGATTCCCTGGCAAATGCATCCCTGCGGGAACTGGACTTTTTGGCCTTAGGGGATTTTTTTTTTTTTGAGACGGAGTCTTGCTCTGTCGCCCAGGCTGGAGTGCAGCAAGCTCCGCCTCCCGGGTTCATGCCATTCTCCTGCCTCAGCCTCCCGGGTTCATGCCATTCTCCTGCCTCAGCCTCCCGAGCAGCTGAGACTACAGGCCCGCCACCACGCCTAGCTAATTTTTATTTGTATTTTTAGTAGAGACGGGGTTTCACCATGTTAGCCAGGATGGTCTCCATCTCCTGACCTCATGATCCACCCGCCTCAGCCTCCCAAAGCGCTGGGATTACAGGCGTGAGACACTGTGCCCGGCAACTTGGGGGATTTTTATGATCCTGGACCTCGAGGCCTGGCAGGGCATAGGGGTAGCCATATGGGCCTGGTGTTAGACCATTACTGACTGGGGGACCTGGGCAGGCACTGATCTCACCGACCCTCGTTTTCCCCGTCTGTGAAGTGGGGCTCATGACAGCATGGACCGTCACAGGCTGCTGTGAAAACCAAATGAGGCCATGTTTGTGAGGCAGTCGGCACTGGCCGGCCTCATATCTGTGCTTAATAAATAGCAGCAATTAGGCCGGGCGCGGTGGCTCAAGCCTGTAATCCCAGCACTTTGGGAGGCCGAGACGGGTGGATCACGAGGTCAGGAGATCGAGACCATCCTGGCCAGCACGGTGAAACCCCGTCTCTACTAAAAAAAATACAAAAAACTAGCTGGGCAAGGTGGCGGGCGCCTGTAGTCCCAGCTACTCGGGAGGCTGAGGCAGGAGAATGGCGTAAACCCGGGAAGCGGAGCTTGCAGTGAGCTGAGATCCGGCCACTGCACTCCAGCCTGGGCGACAGAGCGAGACTCCGTCTCAGAAAAAAGAAAAAAAATAGCAGCAATTAATTGCTCAATTGGTGCTCCAGTGGCGGCCTGGAGCCATGCTGGCAACCACGTATGAGATGGAACTACTGTGTGCCAGGTGCTCTACTGGATATTTACGTAGATATTCTTCTTAGATATCTACATAGATATTTTTCTTATTTACCCTTGTTTTTCTTATTTACCCTTCAAGGTAGCTGATAGGTCCATCTATTGTGGATAAATAGACCAGTGTTTAGAAAGGTTGAGTGACGGCCGGGCACGGTGGCTCAAGCCTGTAATCCCAGCACTTTGGGAGGCCGAGACAGGTGGATCACGAGGTCAGGAGATCGAGACCATCCTGGCTAACACGGTGAAACCCCGTCTCTACTAAAAAAAAAATACAAAAAATCTAGCCGGGCGAGGTGGCGGGCGCCTGTAGTCCCAGCTACTCCAGAGGCTGAGGCAGGAGAATGGCGTAAACCTGGGAGGCGGAGCTTGCAGTGAGCTGAGATCCGGCCACTGCACTCCAGCCCGGGCGACAGAGCGAGACTCCGTCTCAAAAAAAAAAAAAAAAAAGAAAGGTTGAGTGACTTACCCAAGGCCACACAGCTAGTTAATGGCAGTGCGGGGATTCAAACTAGCCTCTGGATAGGCACGTGGCTCACGCCTGTAATCCCAGCACTTGGGGAGGCCAAGACGGGTGGATTGCTTGAGGCCAGGAGTTCGAGACCAGCCTGGCCAGCATGGCGAAACCACCTCTGTACTAAAAATATAAAAATTAGCCAGGTGCAGTGGTGCACACCTGTAGTCCCAGCTACTGGGAGGCTGAGGCGGAAGAATCACTTGAGCCTGCGAGGCAGAGGTTGTAGTGAACTGCGATCGCACCACTATACTCCAGCCTGGGTGATGGAGCAAGACTCTGTCTCAGTAAATACATATATACATAAAGACTACCCTCTGCCTGACTCCACAGCCTGTTTTCTTTGTAGAAAACACTTGTACCATCACAAAAGTTAACTATGGTGTCTTCTGCACAAGAAGGCGGTGCTTTGGCGTTGCATTTTGGGAAAGTCTCCATCTCACATGGCTGCTACAAACAAAAACTGTTCTAATGGTGAAGTGATTAAGCCTCAGTTTCTAGGAAAATTCATTCTTAAGAGGCTAAAGAGGATAAATGAGCCTGCCCAGTGTAGGCCAAGGGGCTACAGCTCTTGAGATGCTAAGAGAATATTTTGATAGCAGCTTCCTATCGTCTGTAGCAGAGTCAAACTGCGTTAGTTCCTCCCATGCTCCGTTTCCCCAGCCCTGTCTCTGTCCTCGGTTTTAAACTTGAAAGATCTCTGTGTCTGATGGCCCTCTTCTGTCATCCTTCTTGCCCAGGTGAGGCGAAAGGCCTTGCAAGAAGAGATTGATCGTGAGTCAGGCAAAACGGAAGCTTCTGAAACCAGGAAGTGGACGGTAAGTTTGGGGCTAGGGCTCTGCGAGGAGGTCGCATGCTCAACCTCCCGACGCCTCCCCTCGCCTCCAGCATGAGGAGTGGAGCAGGAGAACCAAGTGTGTCCAGGCCCCAGAGGCAGCCCCAGCCTGCAGCTGGCTCCCTCCATAGCACAATTTGTCCTGAACTAATTTCCTTCCTTCTGAAAGGGGCGCTTGCCTCCCTCCTAGAGAGCTGACCCGTCAGATAAGCTGCCTGAACCTTTGTCTCAGCCCTGGACTGAGGTGGTGTCCTAAGGATTAATCACCGAGGACACATTCCAGCGAGCTCTTGCCAGTGGTGGACAATGTCCTCGGAGGGCTGTTAGGAACAGGGGCAAGAGGCAGAGGTGAGGGGTGGTAGTGGCCTCTCTTAGGCCTGGTTTTCAGATCCAGTCTGACTGGGAAATGTCCAAGCCAGGCCTGAGAAGATCTCTCAGGAGGGAGGAGGGTGCGAGGATCATGAGGTCGGAGAGTGCGAGGTTGGCAGGCTGGGGCCCTGCTGGGGTTCAGTGGAGCTCTGTGCTGGGTGCTGGACATGGAGCAGACGAAGCCCATGTGATCCCCATCATCGCACTCACGGTCCAGAGGCGAGAGCTGGGTGAGCGTGGCAGGGAAGTGCTCAGCAAACAAGGAAAGGAGGATCAGTTGAGGTGGCAGTAGCGGTCAGGAGAAGGAAACAGTACAGTGAGTTGGAGAGAGACTGCGGGCGGGGGCTGCAACCGATGGGCGAGGGCTCGGAGATGGTAACGTGTGTCCAGAGATGTTCAGGGTGCAGGGGCTCCAGCCCTCAGGAGACCAGGGGAAGAGCGTTTCAGTGAGGCCAGTGGCCGGTGCAGACCCTTAAGGTAGGAAAGGATCTGGAGTGATCTGTAGGGAAGGCCAGTGAGGCACTGCACTGTAGCTGGGACGAGGGACGAGAGGGCTGCAGGCCACAGGCCTCGGCCTCATCGGCCATGGTAGAGAGCTGGCCTGGGATCTGGCAAAGTGGGATTGGCTGGAGGGCATTGACATGGCAAGCGGGAAGACCTGGTAGAAGGCTCAGCCCTTAGGCTGCAGCCCAGCCTGAGGATGGTGGCAGAGGAAAGAGAAAGAAAACAGCTTGGTGATTTACTTTGGAGGCACAGCTGGCGGGACTTGTTCATAGATTGGATTTCAGGGAGAGGAAAAGAAGGGTCTGAGTGACCAATAAGGCTGGTCTTCCGGCTCTGTCAGAGCATTCAGAAAAGAATCAAAAGATCTGAAATCACTACTGGCTCCGCCACTGTCTAGTGGTGGAACTCTGGCCTTCCCCTGAGCCTCTGTCCACGCCTGTAAAATGGGACTCGTACCCTGGCCCGGTGGGGTATGGAGTGGGGCTTTGTTATGGGTCCTGCCTTGGAGTGCCCTTTCTCTCCAGGTCACCCTGCTAAGCTGAGCCCAGCTGATGGGACATCCAGCTTGAATAGAAAAGGCAAAAAAAAAGGCAGCATGATTTGGCGCTGATGTCCTGGGGGCTGTCCCTGGAAGGACGTCAGGAGAGTGATCCTGGGGCACAGGGGATAGGACATGCCATGCCACTGAGACGTGTGGTGAAGTGGCCCTCTGGGTGGGCAGCAGCCGTCAGAAGTGCTGGTTCACCCAGGACCAGCTAGCAGTCTCCTGCTCTCCCCAAAACCCATGTGGGGTGGTCATAGACAGCCTCTCACTCTAGAAACTGCAGGGCAGGGGAGCTGTCATTATTCCTGCATCTGGGCCACCATGAAGCTGAGAGAATGTGTCATTGCTTCACTCAGGTCAGCTGTAGTGACAACTGGTTCTTATTCTCCCACAGCCAACCCAGGAATAAGTGCTGGGCTGGTATCTGGCTTGTGAGCTGAAAGTTGCCAGGCGTCATGGGGTCCACAGTCTGGGTGGGGTAGGGGGAGAGGAGTGGCCAGTCACTGAGGGCTTCAGGTGTGCCATGCATTGTGCACTGGGCTTTTGGTGTCAAATCTGACATATGCCCTATGAGGGGGATGTTATGACCCCCGCTTAGAGATGAAGACACTGAGGCTCAGAGAGATGAGGGGACTTGAGCAGGGTCACCCAGGGGAGGCTTCCTCCCGGGTCTGCCTGACTTCAGAGTCAGTCTTCTTGGGAGGTGAGTTTCTTTCCTCTCTCGCAGACCTGGGAAGGGGGTCTGGAGGGGCTCTCCTGCATTTTCTTGCACATAGGTGGTAGAGCACTCTGGCTGGAATGGGGACCCCCGAGTTCCTGGGCTTGGCTCAGTCTCACTTGGCTGTGTGACCTTTACCCCCGTGGGCCTGCACCCCTTCCTGCTATAAAACAGTGCTTCTGAGAAGCACACTTCAGATTCCCACTCGCCCTCTCCCACCCTCCAACTCACCCAAACGTTAGGCTGCTGGTTGAGGGCCCGGCTGCTGGGCTCTGGGGTGCCCTGTGTTGCAGGGGAGGTGCGCCCTGTGGGGACGTGGGGGAGGTGTGCTGTCTTGTGACGTGCACGGTGAGGGGAGGTGAGATGTGTGGGGAGGCGCTGTGTGTGGAGGTCGGGGGAGGTGCGAGGTGGGGGGAGGTGCGCTGTGTGGGGTGGCTGGGGGAGTGCGCTGTGTAGGGTGGTGGGGGGAGGTGCGCTGTAGGGGGAGGTGCGCTGTGTGGGGTGGTGGGGGGAGTGCGCTGTGGGGTGGTGGGGGGAGGTGCTCTGTAGGGGGAGGTGCGCTGTGTGGCGAGGCGGGGGTAGGTGCGCTGTGTGGGGAGGTGGGGGGAGGTGCGAGGTGGGGGGAGGTGCGCTGTGTGGGGTGGTTGGGGGAGTGCGCTGTGGGTGGAGGCGGGGGGAGGTGCGCTGTGAAGGGAGGCCGGGGGAGTGCTCTGTGTAGGGTGGTGGGGGAGGTGCGCTGTGTAGGGAGTTGGGGGGAGGTGCGCTGTGTGGGGTGGTGGGGGGAGGTGCGCTGTGTGGGGTGGTGGGGGGAGGTGTGCTGTGTGAGGTGGTTGGGAGAGGTGCACTGTGTAGGGTGGTGGGGGGAGTGCGCTGTAGGGTGATTGAGGAGAGTGCACTGTGAAGGGAGGTGGGGGGAGTGTGCTGTGTAGCGTGGTGGGGGGAGGTGTGCTGTGTAGGGAGGTGGGGGGAGTGCGCTTGTAGGCGGGTGGGGGGAGTGTGCTGTGTTGTGAAGTGAGGCACACTGTGCTGTGTGCCATGAGTTAGGAAAGGAGGAGGAAGGCAGAAAGGCAGCTCTGTGTGCAGAGGTGGGCAGTGGTGTTGGCTGGACCTGGCCTTGAATTTTGGGGGTCACTAGTTAGGTTTCTGTCTCCAGCTAAGCTGCAGACCTCTATTTCCTGCTCCGTGCAATGGGAATAACAGCATGTTCTCATAGGGCTGTCGTTAGGATTAATGGAATAATCCACTATTGAGCTTATTAGCACTGTGCCTGGTACACAGCAGCCGTCTAATCTGCTGGGCCCTCCCTGATGAGGCTGGGGTCAAGGGAAGGAAAGGGCTTTGGACTCAAGGGAAATAGCCACCTTCTTCCTCTTCTCCCAGGGAACCCAGTTTGGCCAGTGGGATACTGCTGGTTTTGAGAACGAAGACCAGAAACTGAAATTTCTCAGACTTATGGGTGGCTTCAAAAACCTGTCCCCTCCGTTCAACCGCGCCCCCAGCATGACTGCAAGGCCCAACATGGCCCTCAGCAAGAAGGCGGCTGACAGCCTGCAGCAGAATCTGCAGCGGGACTACGACCGGGCCATGAGCTGGAAGTACAGCCGCGGAGCCGGCCTTGGCTTCTCCACTGCCCCCAACAAGATCTTTTACATTGACAGGAACGCTTCCAAGTCAGTCAAGCTGGAAGATTAAACTCGAGAGTTTTGTCCCCCAAAAACTGCCACAATTGCTTTATTACATTTATGTTGGAGATTATAAATTTCTTTTTGTGAAAAATCAGATCTTGGTGATGACCTCCAGCAGCAGGATATAAATAACTCCCATAAGCTTAGCGTTCCAGTAATGGAACACTAGGCATAAATGGTTTACTCAGTTGTGCAAATGAAAGCCATCTGACAGTTGGCTCACATTGAACACCTGTGGAGATTAAGGACAAGGACAACTATCTTGATGGGCTTGGATGAACTGGGGTGGGGCAGCTCATATTTCGGGAGCCAGGAGAATGAGTGAGTGGCTAAAACCTCCTGTTTTCTGTGTTAAACATTCCGTCCCTGTTTGAGACATCGGTACTGTGCAGTTAACCTTTGTTGAGTGTTTAGCAGGTGCTAGGCAAATACTAGTGTTTTCCATAATGTATTTAATCTTCATAATTATGAAATGGGTGCTATTATTAGCCCCATCTTATAGATGAGGCAAGTGAGGTTCAGGGATAAAGTAATAAAATTGCCTGGGGTCACCCAGCCACTAAGTGCAGGGTGTTGTACTTTTGTACCCGAAGCCCTAAGTTCTCTGTTCGCCACTCTGAATGTTCCCTTTAGGGAATTTCCACCAGAATCCTCGTTGGGGATTGAAATGTCTTTAGATTGAGGAAAAAGTTTTATGACAAGTCTGCATCTCTGATAAAAAGTGGAGTGAATGAGGAACGGAGAATTGCAAGCTCCTTTTTCTTCCTTTTCCTTTCCCCTGTCATAGAGCAGCTATGAGTTGTTGTCTCTCATAGCTGAGAGGTGTCTGAGTTGTTGCCAAACATGTGGCTGAGCTGCTGCTGCTGCTGGGAAATGTACCTCTAAACCCGTCCTGCCTTTTCCACTGGCCTCCCTTTGGCCCTAAGTGCTGAGGTAGGATTTTGTCTTTTTGTGCTTTGACTGGATTCTGAACAAGGCATTTTAGGAAGAGTGGTTAGTCCTGCAAATGAACCAATGACAGATTCCCAGGGACGTGTGTGTGTGTGTTTTTTGAGATAGGGTCTCACTCTGTCACCCAGGCTGGAGTGTAGTGGCATATCATGGCTTATTGCGACAACTACCTATCCAGGTTAAGCGATCCTCCCACCTCAGCCTCCCAAGTAGCTGGGACTGCAAGTGTGCACCATAACAACCAGCTAGTTTTTAAAATTTTTTTAGAGATGGGGGTCTCACTATATTGTCCAGGCTGGTCCCAGACTCTTGGACTCAACTCATCCTCCTGCCTCGGCCCCCCAGTGCTGGGATCACAGGTGTGAGCCACCGTGTCCAGCCCCAGGGATGTATCTGATGAGATTCTTTTTTATCACAAGGAAGAGAATCCCAGGTGACTTCTGTAGGTGGGTATTGAATGCCAGGAGGAGATGAACATGTGGAGATGACACGGGAAGTTGCCTCATTAGCTGTTGGGATGGTGTTTCCAAGTCTGGACTCTGCAGCAAGCCTCAGAGAGCTCCAGGTCGTGGCTGAAGTTGCACATGACTGTCTGTGACCACCTTCTTTCCATTCACCTAGCTTTTTGCATCCCAAAAGACAGGTTCTGACTGGGACATTTTCATGATCGTTCAGCCTGTACACGCCTCCTACAGACATCCCAGCCCAGGCAGGCCTCGATGGCCAGAAAGTTCAGTCTCACGTGGCAGGAAGGCCTGATGAGGGCCTGGTTCAGCAGCCCGTCAAGGAAGCATTATCTTCATCATCCCCAGTGTTGGCTTCATCAAGGCTAGTACAAAGATGGCAGTAAGACTTCCAGGCAGCATATCAAGACCCTAGAACATTCCAGAGGAAGAAAAGCCTCTTTGTGTCTCAAGGAAACTTCCAGAAGCCTCCATTGCCAGGCAATGAGTCATCTGCCCATACCTGCACCCGCCCCTGTCATGGGAAGGGTGGTGATTCCCCTCAGTCAAAAAGAGTGGATGCTGGTAAGGTGGCCATGGTGTCCACAGCTGCCCACTGGGCAGAGGTGAGGCAGGTACTTCAGATGGTTTCCCTGGCTCTGAGCCCTGACCCGCAAGCGTCGGCCAGGTCAATAGTTGTATGAGTGTGTGCTACAAAGACCTACTTGGGCCACTTCCCTCAGGACGTGAACTTGGCCTTTCTTTCCTGGATTCAACCTTGAGGTACATAATGGGAGAGGCCGTGGAAAGCCCAAGAGGCAGTGTTCTGGATTTGAGTGAGCGCCTTCTGGGCACCTCCTCCTTTGATGGAGAAACAAATCCCTCCTGACTTTGAGCAACACTATAGGAATGTGCCTGGTTTAAACAGGAACCAGCCGTTTCTTTCTTTTTTTTTTGAGATGGAGTCTCGCACGGTTGCCCAGGCTGGGGTGTAGTGGCATGATCTCGGCTCATTGTAACCCCTGCTTCCTGGGTTCAAGTGATTCTCGTGCCTCAGCCCCCTGAGTAGCTGGAATCAGCCATTTCTATTCATAGTTTTTATCTTGCCAAGAGGTCACCCTGATGTTGGCCTGCCTTAGCTCTGTTAAAAGGGTTGTACTCTGCTGGGTGCATTGGCTCACGCCTGTAATCCCAGCACTTTGGGAGGCTGAGGTGGGCGGATCACGAGGTCAGGAGTTCGAGATCAGCCTGACCAACATGGTGAAATCCCGTCTCTACTGAAAATAACAAAAATTAGCCAGGTGGGTGTGGTGTCACAGGCTTGTAATCCCAGCTACTCAGGAGGCTGAGGCAGGAGAATCGCTTGAATCCGGGAGGTGGAGGTTGTAGTGAGCTGGGGTCACGCCACTGCACACTCTAGCCTGGGCAACAGAGAGACTCCGTCTCAAAAAAATAAAAAGGTATCTTTGGGTGATTGTGGAGAGAAGGTGATCCTATGCCCACTGTGTTGCTCCCATCCAAGCCCTGCTGACTGGTAGCTCTCATGAGGGTGTGATGGTCAGGCCTTGCCCCTGGTGTAAATTCTGTCTGTAATAGTGTGTGACTTTTTTTTTTTTTTTTGAGACAGAGTCTTGCTCTGTTGCCCAGGCTGGATTGCAGTGGCACGATCTCAGCTCACTGCAACCTCCGCTTCCTGGGTTCACACCATTCTCCTGCCTCAGCCTCTCGAGTAGCTGGGACTACAGGCACCCGCCACCACGCCCGGCTACTTTTTTGTATTTTTAGTAGAGACGGGGTTTCACTGTGTTAGCCAGGATGGTCTCGATCTCCTGACCTCATGATCCGCCTGCCTCGGCCTCCCAAAGTGCTGGGATTACAGGCGTGAGCCACCGCGCCTGGCTGAGGGTGTGACTTTCTAACTCAGCATCACCACTGGCTTAGGAGCTCCATTTGCACAGGGGGGGCTTTATTGCTTTTCTATGTACATAAGAACTTCAAGTCTCACCAGTGGAGGTTGGGCAGCCAAGACACCACGATGCTGGGTGTCTTCAGAATGGACTTAACCTTGTCCTTTTGCTTTCTGCCAGTGTAGACCACCGTCGCTCAGATGAGCAGGACCCCACCCACCCTGTGGCAATCTTGTCTTTGGAGAATCACTCTAGCTCCCATCCTTTGTAAATTAATATTGGTTTGAGCACTACCCTCCAGCATGGCTGCAGTGAGCCATGATTGCATCACTGTGCTTCAGCCTGGGTGACAGAGCAGACACTGTCTCAAAAAAAAAAAAAAAAAGTATTTGCCAAATAGACACAGTCCTCACAAAAGAAGTTGGCAGAGTAACACCCCTTCCTACCACATATCCTCAGAACCTGTGTATTTGTTAGGTTACGAAACAAAAGGGAATTAAGTTTGCTAATCAGCCGACCTTAAAACAGGAAGAGGATCCTGCATTTCTGGGTGGGCCCAAGGTAACCGCAAAGATCCCTCAATGTGGAAGAGGAAGGCAAGAAAGAGTTCGCGTCAAAGAGACTTTTAAGAAAGACTTGACTAGACACTGCTGCTTTTGAAGATGGGAAGGGAAGGGTCAGAAGCCAAGGAATGTATGTGCCATCTAGAAGCTGGAAAGGAAGCAGATTCTCCCCCTAGAGCCTCCCGAAAGGAGCGTAGCCCTGCTGATGCCTTCATTTTAGCCCAGTGAGACCAGGTGGACTTCAGACCAATAGAACCGTCAGATGACAACATTATGTTTTAAGCCAGTAAATTGTGGCAATTTGTAGAAGACCTAATATAAGTCTCATGTAGAAGTTTCCATTATTTTTCTTTTTCTTTCCTTTTTTTTTTTTGAGACGGAGTCTTGCTCTGTCACCCAGGCTGGAGTGCAGAGGCATGATCTCAGCACATTGCAACCTCCACCTCCAGGGTTCAAATGATTCACCTGTTTCAGCCTCCTGAGTAGCTGGGATTACAGGTGAGTACCACCACACCCAGCTAATTTTTTTTTTTTTTTTTTAATTTTTAGTAGAGACAGAGTTTCACTGTGTTGTTGGCCAGGATGGTCTTGATCTCTTGACCTCATGATCCACCCACCTCGGCCTCCCAAAGTGTTGGGATTACAGGCATGAGCCACCGCGCCTGGGCCCCATCATTTTTATTTTCTACAATTCTGGCTGACATCTTACTGCACCATCCTGCCTAATGATAGACTTCATCTCATGCAGACCAGTGTTTTCAGAGACCAGCCTATCGATTCAGTAAAGGGCTGGGGGAAACTGCACACACAAGGACAAAATCTAAGCCTCTGCTGGGGTCACATGACAAGATTCAGAAGCGCCTTTGGTATAGGGGGTACCCGACCTCATGTGAAAGTCCAAGTTCAGGTTAATGTGACAGCAGCAAGAATTCACTGGCCTAGGCTTGGGAACTAATGCCACCCAACACGTTCAGCCTCAGAGAAGAAATGACTTGAAGAACATAATTTGTGAATTTGCCAATTGTTTTTTTCATTTTATAGCATCACACAATAAAAGTAGTAGATAAAATAATTTTAATGAAAATAATTTTGTGGGCCAGGCGTGGTGGCTCACGCCTGTAATCCCAGCACTTTGGGAGGCTGAGGTGGGCGGATCACCTGAGGTCAGGAGTTGGAGACCAGCCTGACCAACATGGAGAAACCCCATCTCTACTAAAAATACAAAATTAGCCAGGTGTGGTGGTACACTCCTGTAATCCCAACTACTCAGGAGGCTGAGGCAGGAGAATCGCTTGGACTCGGGAGGCAGAGGTTGGGGTGAGCTGAGATCACACCATTGTACCCCAGCCTGGGCAACACAGTGAAACTCCGTCTTAAAAAAAGAAAAAAAAATAGAATTTTGTGAAATAAAGGCCACTTGGGAGTATGTGAGCCACCACACAATGCTTTCTGAGTTTCTGTATGATTTATTTAGTAGAGGGGAGGGAAAGAGGCATTCATTAGTGTCTGCTGTCCTTTTTTTAATTTTTTTGAGATGATGTTTTGCTCTCATTGCCCAGGCTGGAGTACAGTGACGCAATCTCGGCTCACTGCAACCTCCGCCTGCTGGGTTCAAGCGATTCTCCTGCCTCAGCCTCCCAAGTAGCTGGGATTCCAGGTGTGCGCAATCACGCCTGGCTAATTTTTGTATTGTTAGTAGAGACGGGGTTTCACCATGTTGGCCAGGCTGGTCTCGAATTCCTGACCTCAGGTGATCCACCCACCTCGGCCTCCCAAAGTCCTGGGATTACAGGCATGAATCACCGTGCCCAGCCAATAAATTGATTATAAAAAAATTTTTAGCCCCTTTTACTGTCTGAGGTTAACTAGGTGTTCAA
Organism: Rhinopithecus roxellana; assembly: GCF_007565055.1. NCBI lineage: Eukaryota > Metazoa > Chordata > Mammalia > Primates > Cercopithecidae > Rhinopithecus > Rhinopithecus roxellana. The sequence continues at coordinate 46,298,116 of NC_044568.1, forward strand.
CTGTAGTCTTGTATTTCTCAGAGTAAAGATGAAATGTAATCTATGTCCAGTTCCAGTGTGGATCTTCTAGAAGCACAATAGTTTGCAGCACTTTAAATCCACAATGTGGATGCATTTTCACAATGGCAGTGGGGCTGAGAGTATGAATCACCAATCGGTATGAATGCTTTTACTGATTCAAAATGAAATGTCGGTGCAAGCTCACCAGTCGTAATAGAAGAATCAGGTTCCACCAAACTGTTGGAAGAAAAGCAGACAGAATCACATGCTGTTGAGAATTGTGGCTGCAAAACAAACCAGGCTAATAAATTTAGACACGTTCTCTCTCTTCTGGAGGAAGACAGTCAGAAGTAATTAAATGAACAGTCATGAACATAAATGCTCCTTCAGGACATTTATTCAGTTACTGTATACTGAAGCCACAGAGAATCTCAAATTTGACCTCGCTTTCTCCTTTGGTCCACCAACACAGATTCTAAGTCCAATCGAGCTGCTTTTGATAGGAAAAAGAGTTAATGGAGTGCTATTTCTGCCGTTTATAAATCCTCCATAGGTGTTCAGGTAACACTGAGTTCCAGACTTTGGGCGTGCTCTAACTTGAAGGCACAAAGTCTGGAATAGAATGGGTCTGGAACTTTAAAAGTGGACTGCTTTTCAAAGTCCTTTTTCTAAACTATGAAAGAAAAAAAAAAACACCTTCCAGAAAAGAAAGATGTTACTTGCATTCTTGTTTCTCGCTTGCTAAAGGCCCATCAGATTGGGCCGAGTAGACTGAAGGCCACTTGTGCAAAGACAACGCAGAGACGCTGCTTCTCAATGAAGATTGCATTTTAATGCTCTGACAACTCCCATTTCTTCATTGTCAGAATAACCCAGATAGAGGCCAAAGCTTAAACCAGTTTGCACATATGTAAAAAGAAAAGGAAAATGCGAAACCTAAATTGCAGTGAGAGTTCAGGGCAGCAGAGCAGATCCTTCTGGATTTGGCGCCAGAGTCCCTGAGCCTGGGGATGGGCCTGGGGGTCAGGTCCTTGTTTGCAGAGGGAGTCTGAGGGCCAGCTCCGTCAGATGAGTCATGTCTGGTTGTTTGCTTTGCTTCTTGATGTATTCTAGCGTTTTCACCTATGAGGAAAAAGAAAGATCCATCTCCTTTCTGGTTCACTATCCTTGGAGCCCAAGGCGCTAATGAATCAGCCATTATGTGAGCTTAGATTTCTTAGCAGAGAATAGTGAGTTTTTTGAGGGATGAGGGGAGGGAAGAAATCAAAGTCTTTAACTTCTTGGATTGCAGCTTGCCCTAAAAATCAGATTTGGGTGTGACCAGAAATGACTGATGTTTTTTATGTATGGTTTTTATTCAGAGGGAATAGACTTTTAAAGCTATGCTTTTGTTTTTTGTTCTGGAGACAAGGTCTTGCTCTGTCACCCAGGCTGGAGTGCAATGGTGTGATCATAGCTCACTGCAGCCTCAAACTCCTGGGCTCAAGCCATCCTCCGTCTTCAGCCTTCCGAGTAGCTGGGACTACACATGTGCACCACCATGCCCAGCTAATTTTTTATTTTTTGTAGAGACCAGGTCTATGTTGCCCAGGCTGGTGTCAAACCCCTGGCCTCAAGCAATCCTCCTGTCTCAGCCTCCCAAAGTGCTGGCATTATAGGCATGAGCTGCCACACCTGGCCAGCTCTGCTTTTTACTGCTAGGAAGTGATCCAGTAGAAATGGACCAAGTGCCTTTCTAAAAGGGGAGTTTGGGGTTGTCTGTCTGATGTCCAGGACACAATGCTGTGTTGAGGGTGGTTGTGCACTGGCCAGTGGGCTTATACCACGGGGCCCTCCGAGCGCCTCACCATGGTCCTGGTGTCTGCACAGCCGTGCCTCTGTGCCAGGTGCCACAGGTTGACGGAGAGCTGGTTGAGCTTGTTGTTGCGTAGGTCCCCATGGGCCAAGATGCTGTTAAAAAAGGAAAGGCCCAACGAGCTCTGGCGCTTCAGGGCCTGAAACAGAAAACGGAGGTTACTGCCTTGCACTGGGGCTCAGGCCGTGCCCTGCAGAGATGCTGTGGACAGTGTTGACTCTGGGGTAGGTCATGCCTGAGTTCCAGTGCCAGCTCTGCCACGTATTTGCTGTAGGGCAAGCTGCTGAACCTCCCAGAGTCCCAGCTTCTTCATCTGTAAATGACAGTAAGGTCACCACTGCAGAGGGTGGGGATTCAGTAAGATGACGAAGCTCTGTGCCCACAGACGGTCATTACTCGTGAAATGGAAGAAAGTCACCGTTCAGTGAGGTCGAGGAATGAAGGGTAACCCAGCAGTGACAAGCCTTGCTTTAACACAAGTACAGCTGAAAACTGAAAGGGTTCACCTTGCCTCTTTCAGATGTGTCCTCAAACTACCCAAAGCTGTAGTCAGTACTCCTGCCCCTGGGCTGCCGGTAATAAAGACCAAAAGACATCTCCTCCGGAACTGAGCTCCCCAATCCTTGGTGCCCATATACAGCCTTTACCTGCTGACATCAGATCTTTCCTTTCTTGCTCAGTAATCTGATGTGAGAGGTATCTTGCCAAAAAAAGTCGAACCACAGCGTCATGGTTGACCAAACCTGAACCCCAGCTTTGAATGATAAGACGAAAGGGAAAATAAATCTCCAAAATGCAACCCCAGGCCCAGGAGAGAGGATACAACTTCCCCAAGGTAAACAAAGGCCCCTCGAACAGCCACATCAACAGGTGGGTACCTGCTGTTCAGGAACCCATGGGGCCAGAGCAGATCCCACATCTGTACAACATCAGTGCTGCCAAGAGTCTCGTGTCTGCTCCCTGACAGTGAATGCGTGTAAGAGCCCTTAAGAGTGTGCCAGGGATTCTGCTCTGTGCTTTACACAACTCGCCTGATTTAACCTTCATGACAACTCCATGGCAGGTACATTCCTGACCACCCATGATAGACAGAATTCTAGAGGTGTCTCCCAACATTCCTTCCCGTTATTCAAGCACGAATCCCGGTGCTGCTGTGGAGAGACTGCAGATGGAATGAAGGTAGGGAGCGTATCTTAGATGACCTGAGTGGTCCCACTCGAATCACTGGAGCCCTTAAAAGCAGAAGCATTTCTGCAACCAGAATCAGCGACAAGCAGTGAAAGAGAAAAACAGGAAAGAGGGGGAAGAAGGGAAGTCAGATTCAAGGCATAAGGAGAAGCTGGCCCACCAGTGCTGGCCATGAGCTGAGAAACACAGGCAGCTTCTAGAAGCTAAGAAGGACGCCTGGCCAACAGACACAGGACCTCAGCCCATGATTACATGGAACTGCAGTCTGCAAATACCCTGAAGGAACAAGGAAGTGGATTCTTTCCAGTGCCTCCTGGTAAGAGCCCAGCCAGCAAGACCTTGACTCTGGCCTTGTGAGACCCAGAACAGAGACACTGGTGCCAGCCAGCACTGACTTCTCACCTACCAGTGAGATCAAAAATGGGTACTGCTGTAAGATGCCAAGTTTGTGGCAATTGGTTATGGCGGCAATAGGAAACGAATACGCTCCCATTCTGCAGATGAGGCACCTGAGGCTCTGAAAGGTTAGGAACTTGCCCAAGGCCCACAGTTGGGTCCTCACAATGCAGAGGGGAGTCCGAGCTCCAGATGTCTGACTCCAGAGCCTGTGCTTGTACTTGCAGCCCTCTCCAGGCCACACACTTAGGGTTGCATCTTACCAGGAATCGGAGTCGGAAGGGCCTGAGAGACTTGCCCAGTGCTGCGAGCCAACTTCGGCTATGCAGTTTTATGCAGGGAGTAAGAATGGCTTGATTGGGCTTACACCAAAACACATTTCTTCCTGCTTTTCTCAACTACTCTTGGCTAAAACCAACTTATCAACCAACCATCCATCCATCCAACATTCCACAGATATTTCACATGGTGCCTGCTAGATGCTATGCCAACTGAGTTACCCCTTCTTACGGTCCTTTCCCAAGTGAGAATTTAAAGTCTTTTAGTGAAAAGAAAAAAAAAAAATTAGCTGAGCATGGTAACACACACCTGTGGTCCCAGCTACTCAGGAGGCTGAGGCTGGAGGATCACTTGAGGGCAAGAGTTTGAGGCTGCAGTGAGCTATGATCCCACCCCTGCACTCAAGCCTGGCATCAGAGCAAGACCCTGTCTTAAAGAAAAAGTCAAGGAATAGCTTCCAATGCAGTTGGGCAAGGTGGCTGAGTGGCAATTAAGAATCTTCAGCACCCCCCACCCCCACCCGGCAAAATTGAGCCTGCCTTGGCAACAGCCTAGAGCAGCGACAGTCACAGAAGCAGCAGAGCCGACGGCGAAGAACCCAGTCATCAGGGAGCAGGTTGTGCTGTGGGCGCCCAGGCCCGCGGGCACTGAGAGAAAAGCGCTTTGGCATGGGGCATGTGGGCTGGCACCTACTGGGCACGGACTCGCAAACTGGCTAGTGAGCACCTGTTCTGGCGTCATTTGTTCTAACAGACAATGCAGTTACGCCCTGAGTGGGAACCTGACCCGTTCTGCTCTCCTTTTAACCTGGTCCTCGTCTGACACCTGGGAGAATGGGAGCCCCGCTTTCTGCCTGGATCTAGAAGAACAAGTTAAAATAAAACTCTTTCAAAGCCAACTAAGTCTCCTTGGAGAGAGGCCCTTTGACTACCTTTCACTGAAGTGGGAGAAATTGTTTTAAAAGTCAGACAAGCAGCACAATACCTAATTGGCTATTTCTCCATTCCGTATCTTCTCAATTAGCAAAAAGCTCAATTCGCATGTGTTTTAAATGCCAAAGCGCATTAAAAGTGAAATCATTAGAGACGTGTCTGAGGGATGAGACACATGCCAGCTGATATTCAAACACTGAGAAAAATACAAACACGTAGCTCGGGAACCAAATCAGGGCCTGATCCCCAACCCTCGCCACGGAGGTTTTAAATAGAAAAGAGCTGCTTTTCCTATGAGAATTGTCATTTCCAGGAAGCTCTCTGGGTTTGGCATGGTTCCCAGCTCCACCACACCCAAACAAACAACTTCATGATACACAGCTTGTGATTAAAATGAGGCTGGCACCTTCACGTGGCCTTAGAGGATGATTTTGGAAGCAGGGTTGCTACCAGAGCTAAGAGAGATGATTCTCAGAACGGCACAGGCATCAGGGTTTTCCAACAGCAGGAAGCCCCCCACCCCACTCGGTGGGGAGAAATCCCACCAGGCCCTTCCTGGTCTGTGATGGGCCTGGTACCAAGCCTCATGCTCTTGGGGGTACCAGACTTTAGAGGACTCCAATATGGCTGCTTGAGCTAAACTTCAAATTGCACCATTAAAACGAAGGATAGCCGGGCGCGGCGGCTCATGCCTGTAATCCCAGCACTTTAGCAGGCTGAGGCAGGCGGATCATGAGGTCAGGAGATCGAGACCATCCTGATTAACAGTGAAACCCCGTCTCTACTAAAAATACAAAAAATTAGCCAGGCGTGGTGGCGCGCGCCTGTAGACCCAGCTACTCAGGAGGCTGAGGCAGGAGAGTCACTTGAATCCAGGAGGTAGAGGTTGCAGTCAGCTGAGATTGCACCACAACACTCCAGTCTGGGCAACACAGTGAGATTCTGTCTCAAAAAGAAACAAAACAAAACAAAAAAAACAACGAAGGATAACATGTTCAGTTTGAGCTTGGTCCACCCATGTGACCATGTTTTTGTTTATTTTTATTTTAGAGACGGGGTCTTGCTCTGCTGCCAGGGTTGGAGTGTAGTGGTGCAATCACAGCTCACTGCAACCTCGCACTCCTGGGCTCAAGCGATCCTCCCACCTCAGCCTCCTGAGTAGTCCCAGCTACTCAGGGTGCACTCCACCATACCTGGCTAACTTTTACATTTTTTTTAGAGATGGGGTTTTACTATGTTCCTCAGGCTGGTCTCAGACTCCTGGAATCAAGCAATCCTTCTTCCCCAGCCTCCCAAAGTGTTGGGATTACAGGCATAAGCCACTGTGCCTGATGTTTTTCTAATAAATACGCATACATGGACAGACATTTTCAGTGAACGTCGCTGGTATTTACGCCATGTGAAATGTTCTTCAGAAACATTCCATCTTTGCTATGCTTTCAGAGTTCTGTTTCAGAATCACTATCACCATCAACCCCTCTCTCCACCAGAGAAACAGACATAAATGTTAAATATAAATAGCTCCAAATTATATGGTTCTGGGCTTTATTTTTATTGCAAGCTTGGGACTTCTGGGCTGTGATTATTTATGCTGTCAGTGACCACCTCTGATTAAACCCATCCTGTTGCCTCGGCATGAAGAAATGTAATTTTGTACCACATGTCAAGTTTTCTGTGGGTGTGACTTGTCAAACACACGTCACTGTTCTGAGAAGTCCCTGAACTAGAAGGTGGAGCCAGAGCCAATGGTTTCAAGAAATCAGGGGAAGGTTGGGCATGGTGGCTCACTCCTGGAATCCCCAGCACTTTGGGAGCCCAAGGCCATGGTGGGTCAATCACTTGAGCTCTGTATTTATTTTATTTTATTTTATTTTGAGACGGAGTCTCGCTCTGTCACCCAGGCTGGAGTGCAGTGGTGCGATCTCAGCTCACTCAAACCTCCCCATCCTGGGTTCAAGCAATTCTGCCTCAGCCTCCCGAGTATCTGAGATTAGAGTCATGCGCCACCACACCCAGCTAATTTTTGTATTTTCAGTAGAGATGAGGTTTCACCATGTTGGCCACGCTGGTCTCAAACTTCTGACCTCAAGTGATCTGCCCGCCTCAGCCTCCCTAAAGTGCTGGGATTACAGGCGTAAGCCACCATGCCCGGCCAAGCTCAGTATTTTGAGAGTAGCCTGGGCAACACAGACCCCGGCTCTACAAGCAACAAACAAAAAATTAGCTGAGTGTGGTGGTGCACGCCTGTAGTCCCAGCTACTTGGGAGGCTGACATGGGAGGATCACTTGCGTCCAGGAGGTTGAAGCTGCAGTGAGCTGAGATAGTGCCACTGCACTCCAGCCTGGATGACAGAGTGAGACCCTGTCTCAGGGAAAAAAAAAAAAAAAAGAAATCAGGGGAAAAAGCTAAGACAAACTTTCCACAGGGGGATCGAATTCGTACAAGCTGAAGGTGATGGGCTTCCGTTATTCCTGTAGGCTAAAAGGACTCTCTCCTGAAAACCATCTACACAGAAGAGGGAAGAGGTATGAACCCTTGCTGAGTGTTTGTCCATGTTTGTAAAAGGCCTTTTTAAAAAAATGTGTATTTAGGGTTTTATTTTCTCATCGTGATTCATGAGCCTCACATATGCAACATTTAAAAAATTATTGATACATAAGATTTGTGTTTATGAGGTCCATGTGATGTTTTGTTACATGCCTAGAATACACAATGATGATGCCAGGGTGTTTGGTGTGTCTATCACTTGAGCATTTATCATTTCTTTTTTTTTTTTTTGAGATGGAGTCTCCCTCCCAGGCTGGAGTGCAGTGGTGCGATCTCAGCTCACTGCAAGCTCCGCCTCCCAGGTTCAAGCAATTCTCTGCCTCAGCCTCCTAAGTAGCTGTGATTACAGGTGTCCGCCACCACACCCAGCTAATTTTTGTATTTTTAGTAGAGATGGGGTTTCACCATCTTGACCAGGATGGTCTTGAACTGCTGACCTTGTGATCCACCCACCTCGGCCTCCCAAAGTGCTGGGATTATAGGCGTGAGCCACCGCACGCAGCTGCATTTATCATTTCTATGTGTACGGAACATTTCAAGTCTTCTCTTATAGCTATTTTGAAATGTATAATACATTGTTGTTAACTATAGTTACTCTTCTCTGCTATTGAACATTAGAACTTATTCCCTTTTATTCCCCCTTTTTTCTTTTCTTTTTTCTTTTTTTTTTTTTTTTGGAGACAGGATTTTGCTCTGTTGCCTAGGCTGGAGTGCAGTGGCATGATCACAGCTCACTGCAGCCTCGAACTCCTGCCTCAGCCTCTCCAGTAGCTGGGACTACATGCACACACCACCATGCCCGGCTAATTTAAAATTTTTTTTTGAGATGGAGTCTCACTCTGTCACCCAGGCTGGAGTGCAATAGCATGATCTGGGCTCATGGCAACCTCCGCCTCCTGGGTTTAAGTGATTCTCCTGCCTCAGCCTCCCAAGTAGCTGGGACTACAGACGCACACCACCACACCCAGCTAATTTTTTCTCTATTTTTTGTAGAGGTGGGATTTTGTCATGTTGGCCAGACTGGTCTCGAACTCCTCGCCTCAAGTGATCCGCCCACCTCAGCCTCCCAAAGTGCTGGGATTACAGGTGTGACCCACCATACCTGGCCTAATTTTTAAGTTTTTTTTTTTATAGAGATAGGATTTTACTATGTTACCTAAGCTGGTCTCAAATTCCTAGGCTCAACTAATCCTCCCACCTGGGCCTCCCAAAATGTTGGGATTACATTGTGCCTGGCCTATTGTGTCTAAGGCATTGTGCCTGGCCTATTCCTTCTAACTATTCTATCTATCTTTGTACCCATTAACCAGCCTCTCTTCATTGCCCTCCCCCCCACACCCACACGCACATCCACATACACTTTCCAGTCTCTGGTATCAATCATTCTAGGAGAGTTGCCTCGTCTGATACTTATTGGTTTGATAAACCAGTTTTCCTGAAGAAGAAACTGGGGTTCCAATGCCACTCTTTCCACAAACAACCAAGAGCCCTCCAGGCACTAACTTGCTCAGAGTTCTGGTACTACAGCTCAGGGTTCCCCAAGGTCAGTAGGACACAAGTCACATACCCTCCCACCCTAGGGAAGGTGCTGTGAGGTGCTATGGGCTCCCAGGGCAGCAGCATTTCTGCAACTGTTGGGCATGTAGGTCTCTGCCTTCTTTTTTTTTTCTTGAGACGGAGTCTCACTCTGTCGCCCAGACTGGAGTGCAGTGTCGCGATCTCGGCTCACTGCAAGCTCCGCCTCCCAGGTTCACGCCATTCTCCTGCCTCAGCCGCCCGAGTAGCTGGGACTACAGAGGCCCACCACCGCACCCAGCTAGTTTTTTGTATTTTTAGTAGAGACGGGGTTTCACCGTGTTAGCCAGGATGGTCTCGATTTCCTGACCTCGTGATCAGCCGGCCTCAGCCTCCCAAAGTGCTGGGATTACAGGCGTGAGCCATCGCGCCCGGCTGGTCTCTGCCCTTTCAACTACTAACCCTAAGGCCAGCCCTTCGGACAGTGCCCCTGAACTTGAAGGCCAGAAAAAATCCTACTTACTCAAACACATGCTTGAACACCCTGGACAGAATGGGTATATATTGGCCGGGCGTGGTAGCTCACACCTATAATCCCAGCACTTTGGGAGGCCAAGGCAGGTGGATCACTTAAGCTCAGGAATTCAAGACCAGCCTGGCCAATGTGGTGAAACCCCGTCTCTACTAAAAACACAAAAATTAGCTGGGCGTGGTGGGATGCCCCTGTAATCCCAGCTACTTAGGAGACTGAGGCAGGAGAATCACTTGAACCTGGGAGGCGGAGGTTGCAGTGACCTGAGATCGCACCACTGCACTCTAGCCTGGGCGACACAGCGAGACTCTGTCTCAAAACAAAAGAAAACAAACAAACAAAAAAAAAGAATGGGGATATACTGCATGTGAGTATCTACAGCTAGCCATATAATGTTGTGGTATTTTTGGTGGGATGCAGAAGGACCATAAGGAGGATGGGTGGTGGTTTATACAGTCTTGGAAATGACAAAGAACTACTTCAATCCAGTTTGATCTTATTTTGTCCTGAAAGGGTCTGGGTGCTTTGAAAGGATGTGAAGTGAGAGTTAAGTGAGCAAAACCCAGGAAGAACAAGCGGGAGTCGAGGAAGACCCAGTGGGTTGGGAATGAAGGAGCTGGAGGAGGGAAGTGGTCAAGCACCTTGGAAGGAGGGGAGCATGGGAAGGGCACTGAGAACCCAGGGTCCAAAAATCCTCTTAGGTTTGGGGAAGGGAACTGAGGAGGAGGAGAGTGAGAGAACAGAGGTCCCCTCCTGCCAGGAGCATATCAGGAATGAGTTATCAGGCAATATCTTTTGCTAGGTGGGAATAAAATAATCGAGATGCTCAGAGCTTTGAGCAAACAGCTCATAGTGGATAAAGGGCAAGATCCAGGAGAAGTGCTTGGAGGCAGAAAGTGAGGGAAGGACGCAGACAGAGGCCAGGCACTGGCTGTGACTCCCAAGATGCAGCCAACCTCCCCCATGCCTCCATCTTGACTACACTACAGCAATCCATCTTAACCACAGTGACAGAGACACACCTATGTCTACACAAGTAACTGACTTGGCCACGTCTGAGACAGGGTCTCTGGGACTCATGAGTGACTCACACATTTGGGCCAAAGCTGCGAAAAGGGAAGCCATGGTCAGCATAACTTGGGAAGAGAACCAGGTAGTTAATTGGGTTGTACTAGATGGAAATTACCTTGAAATCAGTCAATCAACTATCTATGGAGAATATGAAAAACAAACTGTTCTGAAAATACAAAAGACACAACATCTGATAAAAAGAATTTAGCTTGTGGATAAGAGCAGGGCTTCTAGAAAATTGCCTTGACCATACGCCATAGCTACCGCTGTAGGATTCGGTTTCCTCATCTGTACGGCATAAAGGGACTGCTGTGAGAATTAAGTGAAATAATGCGTGCGCAAAATTCTTTATACTACACTTAATGTATAATGAAGGCTGGAAAAACAGAGCCTACTATTAATGACCACAGACCACTTCTTAAAAGTGAAGTGGGTCGGCCGGGCGCGGTGGCTCAAGCCTGTAATCCCAGCACTTTGGGAGGCCGAGACGGGCGGATCACGAGGTCAGGAGATCGAGACCATCCTGGCTAACATGGTGAAACCCCGTCTCTACTAAAAAATACAAAAAAACTAGCCGGGCGAGGTGGCGGGCGCCTGTAGTCCCAGCTACTCGGGAGGCTGAAGGAGGAGAACGGCGTAAACCCGGGAGGCGGAGCTTGCAGTGAGCTGAGATCCGGCCACTGCACTCCAGTCTGGGCGACATAGCGAGACTCTGTCTCAAAAAAATAAAATAAAATAAAAGTGAAGTGGGTCAGGCACCGTGGCTCACGCCTGTAATCCCAGCACTTTGGGAGTTTGAGACCAGCCTGGCCAACATGGTGAAACCCCATCTCGACTGAAATTACAAAAATTAGCCAGGTGTGGTGGCGGGCACCTGGATCCCAGCTACTCGGGAGGCTGAGGCAGGAGAATCGCTTGAACCCGGGAGACGCAGGTTGCAGTGAGCTGAGATCACGCCATTGCACTCCAGCCTGGGCAACAAGAGCAAAACTGTCTCAAAAAAATAAAAAGAAAAAGAAAAGTGAAGTGGAAAGTCCTTGGTTGAGGAGGGCGATGTGGCAGTGCAGAGTTCAGGTTTGGGAATCCTGGTTGGAATCTCTGCTGTTTTATCACAGCCAGAGGAAATACCAAGGGCTCTGAATAACCCTCTCTGAGCCTCAGTTTCCCTTCCCATTCAGTGGAAATAAACACAGCACCTACATCTCACAGGGCTGTTGTGAGCACTGAAAGAGCCCAGGTATAGCAATCCCACGCTCTCACTGATTCACCGTGAACTGATGGAGCATCTGCCGGAGGCCGGGCTCTGCATGAGACGTGGGGTGGTGCAGAGAGTTACCGGGGTCCCAGAGTCCCTGTCTTGTCATTCAGACACAGTCAGGTCTTCAAGACTCACCAGGTCCCTCCTGAGGGAGGCTGGATGGAGCTCCCCCCAGGAGCTGGGGGAAAGACAGACAAACACACAACATTTCAGACGGTGACTGAACAGGGGCCACAGGGACAGTCGGGCAGAGGCATGCAGGTGGTGGTGGCTCCTTGAAACAGGGTCCAAGAAGGCCTCTCTGAGGAGGTCCTTTGAGCTGAGATTTGAATGACGAGAAGGAACCGCCAGGGGAAGCCCTGGGGGAGGCGCGGTCCATGCAGAGAAAACAGCAGGAGCGAAGGCCCCAAAGCACTGGAGAAGTGGTTTGTACATAAACATTACTCACATGACACATTTTCCTTTCTAGAATGAACCAACATCAAACCACCCTGGAAACTTGTGCTTTCAGAGCAGGAGGCGGGTGGAGGACAGCAGAGGGCACCCACCTCATCCTTGGCCAGGGCTTTCAGATGCTCTAGGATCTGAGCCATCACTGTCTCACACAGCTTGTTGTTTTCTGCCAGGAACTTGGAGTCTCCCCCGTAGAGGCTGTCGTTGGAGTCCACTGTTGAACAAACAAGAACAGTGAGACAGACCCCAGCCCCACGGCCATGCTGGCCAGGGAGAGGCAGCCGCGTGTCATGTCACACCGTGTCAGCAGATGGCAGGAAGTCGTGGCAGGGCAAATGGAAGTGGTGGAAATTTCCCACTGGGCTTGGGGCCTTGGGAATCACAAACAAACACCCAGCCTGCAGGACAGTCTAAGCCAGTGGTGTGGAAGTCACTCCTCCAGCCTGTGTGTGCGTGGGGGGAAGCTGGGGGGAGGGGGATGTCAATAATGACAATGATCATCACAGCAGCTGCCAGGCACTGGGCTACAGCTTTAACTGCCTTATTGCAGAGCCCCCCACAACCAGTATGTGAAGGGATGGCCTTTTTTTTGTGAGACGGAGTCTCTCTGTCTCTCTCACCCAGGCTGGAGTGCAGTGGCACGATCTCGGCTCACTGCAATCTCCACCTCAAAGCTCAAGCAGTCCTCCTGCCTCAGCCTCTTGAATAGCTGGAATTATAGGCACCTGCCAGCATGCCTGACTATTTTTTTAATTTATTTTTTTATTTTTAGTAGAGACGGTTTCACCATGCTGGTCAAGCTGGTCTCGAACTCCTGACCTCAAGTGATCCGCCTGCCTCGGCCTTCCAAAGTACTGGGATTACAGGTGTGAGCGACCAGCCCAGCCAAGAGATGATATTAATATCTCCCTTTTAGGGAGATGAGGCTCAGAGATGGTCCTAGCTAGGATCCTAAACCATGAAGTCTGATTCCAGAGCCCACACTCAGCTACCGCATCCAGCTGCCTGCCCTGTCACCCTCTCCTCAAAACTGGCTTTGGAAGGACTGCAGAGATTTTCTATTTCAACTACTCTAGAAGTGTAAATCCCTTTGATAATGTCTCTTGCCAAAAGCTCCTCCACTGTTTGCTTGGTCTCGTCCTGTGACAACCACTGCCTAGAGTAAGACAGGCCTAGCCAAGGACAGCTAGAGTTTGAGCTCCTCCTCCCTTCCTCCTCCCCCCTCCCTTCCTCCCCGCTCCTTCCTCTCAACTGACCTTCACACAGAGCATAATCTGGGCGACGAAACAGACACCACACTCTGTGCTGCTTTACACTTTGTTTTTTTAACTTAATGATAAATCTTGGGGTTGGGATCAGTGGCTCACACCTGTAATCCCAGCACTCTGGGAGGCTGAGGCAGGAGGATCACTTGAGTCCAGGAGTTTCAGACCAGCCTGAGGAACATAGCAAAACCCCATCTCTACAAAAAAAAATTAGCTGTGTTTGGTAGCTTACGCCTGTAGTCCCAGATACTTGGGAGGTTGAGGTAGGAGGATTCTTGAGCCCAGGAGTAGGTAGCTGCAATGAGCTATGATCTCATGACTGCACTCTAGTATGAGCAACACAGCAAGATACTGTCTCAAAATAAATAAACAAAATAAAATAAATCTTCATGCTATTTCCATATCAGCGTACAATAGTCCTCCCTTATCCTTGGGGGATACGTTCCAAGACCCTCAGTGGGTGCCTGAAACCATATAGTATCGAATCCTATATACATTATGCTTTCTCCTATATAGTAATGGGCAGGTAGTGTCGCATCAGTGTGGATAAGCTGGACGAAGGGATGACTGATATTCCAGGTGGGACGAAGTGAAATTTTATCACCCTATTCAGTACAGTGTGCAAATTAAAACTTACGAATTATTTCTGAGATTTTCCACTTAATATTTTTGGACCAGGTTGACTGTGGAGTAACTGAAACCACAGAAAATGAAACTGAAACTGGGCACTGTGGCTCACACCTATAATCTGAGCATTTTCAGAGGCTGAGGCGGGTGGATCACTTGAGGTCAGTTTGAGACCAGCCTGGCCAACATGATGAAACCTAGTCTCTACTAAAAATACAAAAGATTAGCTGGGCGTGGTGGTGCAAGCCTGTAGTCCCAGCTTCTTGGGAGGCTAATGGAGGAGAATCGCTTTAACCCGGGAGGCAGAAGTTGCAGTGAGCCAAGATCTCTACTAAAAATACAAAAATTAGCCGGATGTGGTGGTGTGTGCCTATAGTCCCAGCTACTCGGGAGGCTGAGGTGGGAGGATCACTTGAGCCCAGGAGGCAGATGTTGCAGCAAGCAGAGATCACACCACTGCACTGCAGGCAGGGCTACATTTTGTATTTTTATAGAGATGGGGTTTCTCCATGTTGGCCAGGCTGGTCTCAAACTCCCAACCTCAAGTGATCCTCCTGCCTTGGCCTCCCAAAGTGCTGGAATTACAGGCGTGAGCCACTGTGCCCCGCCATGAACACCTATTTCTTGAATCACCAATTGATAACATTTTGCTACTTTTATGCAAGCTCTCTTTCTTGTTGTCTCTACAAGGATGGACAGACACACACATTTTTTTTTTTTTTTTTTTTTTGAGACGGAGTCTTGCTCTGCCACCCAGGCTGGAGTGCAGTGGCCGGATCTCAGCTCACTGCAAGCTCCGCCTCCCGGGTTTACGCCATTCTCCTGCCTCAGCCTCCCGAGTAACTGGGACTACAGGCGCCTGCCTCGTCGCCTGGCTAGTTTTTTGTATTTTTAAGTAGAGACAGGGTTTCACCGTATTAGCCAGGAGGGTCTCGATCTCCTGACCTCGTGATCCGCCCGTCTCGGCCTCCCAAAGTGCTGGGATTACAGGCTTGAGCCACCGCGCCCGGCCCAACACTTTTTTTTTTGGCTGAACCATTTGAAAGCAGGTTGCAGGCATATCGCCTAAGAACAAGGAGAAAACCTGGTTTCCTTTGTTCCCCAGCTTCTCTGGTCACAGGAATCTCTTATCCAATCTTTAACTGCTCGTTTATGGGGACTCTGCTGGGACACTTCCCCAAGGTTTCCTTTGCGACTGCTTGTCTGACACCAGGTTGGGAGTTAATGGCCCTGGGCCGCAGGAGTCAATCTCAGAATTTCCAAGCTGGCTCTGGCTGCTGGGTCATGACTGTTACCTCCCCAGTGGGGGATGGCAGTTATTCTTGTAAGAAGCGAGAAGAATTCAATTCAGCCATTCAACAGCACCTGATTGTGCAGGGCAGCAAACTGCAGCTGGCGAAGGAATTTCTCATGTCTGCTGCTGAGGACCAGAATAGTTCCTGCATAAATTCCCAGTCTTCCTCCAGGCTGGAGTTCACTTGCATTCTGAACAGCCCAGCAGTGAAGAAGAGGGAAGGTCCAACCACCCCGAGAGGTCAGAGGTTTGTCTGCAGCAGGCCACTCACACACACATGCAACAACTACTGCATAAGGCCTGCTCCACGCCAGCTTCTAGGCTAGGAGCGGGAACCCGGTGGGGGACAAGGCTGACCTGGTCCTACCCTCACAGACACAGAGCTCATAGTCTATAAGGAGCTACAGACACCCAAACAGGCAATTGCAGTAGTGTGCAGAACTATTTGAGACAGAGTCTCGCTGTGTCGCCCAGGCTGGAGTTCAGTGGCACAATCTTGGCTCACTGCAACCTCCGCTTCCCAGGCTCAAGGAAGGGGGGCAGTACAGGGGATCATGGGATCCTAAAATCTATGCTTGGGACAGGATTCTGGAATCAGTGAGATCTAGACTGAGTCCTAAAGGTTGAATTCACTAGCAAAAGTGGGAAAAAGGGTGAGGAGGGAGAAATGAATTCTCTATGCTAACACTTGGGGGTCATAGAGGGAGAGAAAAAAAGGCGAATTTGAGAATTAAAAGTAATTTGGTCAGGTCAGAGTGTATTGTTGGCCTTCAAGTCCAGACACAGCTCTCACGAGGGGGAGAAAAGATGTCCCCTGCAAATGGCCACTAAAAATAGCCCACAATCTCTGCATCTGTCCCACCCTGAGTTGCAAACCCGAATGCTTTGAGGGCCTGGCAGGTGGCGCGGAAGAGTGAGGAGGGCCACCTTGGCTTCACAGAAGCAGCCTGGGTTGTACTCTTCCAATGAAGACACACTCCGTCTGCACACTAAATACGTCAACACTGAGGGCCCAGGACTGTGCTTCATTTCTCCATCAAACATGCACACTCCCTTGTAACCTCGTGTGACAGTACTGGAGGCACTGCTCCAGGCAGTGTCAGAGCCTTCTCTTTTTCTTAATCTGGGAAGAAAGTGGCCAAGGCATCCTCCAAAAATGCAGAAATTATTCAACCCCTCTTTGCCAAGTTCTAAGCTGTGTCAACATCGTCTCAAAGCCTCCCTAGAATGAGGAAGCACACAGGGAAAAAGGAGCCCCCACAGCCTGCAGAGCCTCCGTGACTCCCTGGGTCTCCCACCAAGACGCTGGGCAGGTCACAGTTGTGCATTCAAAGTAAACACAGCTGGACTAAGAAGAAGAAAAAGAAAATCCATCCTTCTGTTTTCATCTTTAAAAGCTAGAAAACTACACTCTTGCCTATCAAATATAGCCTCGCTCCCTCTGCTGCCAATCTGGCTCTGGTAGTCTTTACTGGCGGGCTTATTCAGAGAAAGGATGGACTGAATCTCTTTGAGGGAGAGGAAGGAGAGGAGGGAGCAGAGAGGGCAGGGCAAGCTCCTCTGACAGCCACACTTCCAGGTCTCCATCTGGTCCTCAAAGCTTTCTCTCACTGAAGTTCAGAGCCTTCAATGTGCACCTCACAAAAGAGGAAACAAAGATGCCAAGAAATACAGGGAAGGGTGTTCAACCTCGCCAGCCATCAGAGAAATGCAGACTCTACTCCTAGAACAGCTGACATGAAAAAGACTTACCACAGCAACTGAACAAAAGGAAGCCTCATTCGTGCCTGACGGGAATGTCAATTGGTTTAACCCTTTGGGAAATCGTGAGGCAGTATCCACCAACGCAGAAGATAAGCAGATCCTATGAGCCAGCAATGCCACCCCCACACAGACAGCCAGTGGGAATGTACACCAAGAAATACATGCAAGAATGTTCACAGCCACACTACTCATAATAGCCCCAAACTGGACATGCAAATTTCCATCCAGAAGGAATGAATCAATTTTGGTACATCCACACAAAGGAATACTATACAGCAATGCAAAAGGTGAACTACAGTTTTGCATACCAGCACAGATGAATCTTGGACATCATGCTGAATTAAAGCAGCCAAATACCAAAGAACGCTTACAAAATATTCCATTTACTTATTCGGAAAGTGGCAAACTAATTAATAAATGCTAGAAGTCAGGAGAGAGAGTGGTGTGTCTTCAGAGAGTAGGGTGGTGATGCTGACTGAAAGAGGTGTTCTATTTCTTGATCTGGACTGTGGTTACCTGGGAGTGTTCGCTTCGTGACAATTCACTGAGCTCTATAGTTTATTGCATACATGTTATATAATATACTTTAATTAAAACACTGCTTTTTTTTTTTTTTTTTTTTTTTTTGAGACAGAGCCTTGCTCTGTCACCCAGGTTGGAGTTCAGTTGCACAGTACTGGCTCACTGCAGCCTCCCGAACTCAAGTGATTCTCCTGCATCAGCCATCCAAGTAGCTGGGATTATAGGCGCTTGCCAACAGCCCGGCTAATTTTTTTGTATTAATTTTAGTAGACATGGGGTTTCGCCACGTTGGTCAGGCTAGCCTCGAACTCCTGACCTCAGGTGATCCACCTGTGTCTGCCTCCCAACGTGCTGGGATTATAGGCATGAGCCACTGTGCCCAGCCAACACTGTTATTTTGTAATCAACAAAGCAGTCTAATGCATGTCCCACCGCTCTGGGTGTGAGTTTCACTTCCATCACTAACTACCGGAAGCCCTGGAGTACATCACATTGTCTTTCTGGATCTCCTCTTGCTTATACATAAAATGGGGACGTGAATGCCTGTCCTCATAGTAAAGCTGTAAGGATTCGGGGAAAAAGGCCCATAGAGCATGACGTAGTCCTTGGCACGCAGTAAGTGCTCAGATCAGGGTAGCCATCATCATTCTTGCTATGAACCAACCTCCCTAAGTTACATTTATCCTTAGTCCCTAGACCCAGCTAGAGAAAGCCTGAGAGGTATGACAGAAAGCTGGCCATCCCTTAAGCACTGCTAATGTGTTCACTGCAACTTGCAAGTGTAGAGATGGTTTTTTAAACCGTAAAGTATACAATTACTGGCCAAAGCACTTTTGACATTAAGACCAATTTTTGGAATCCAAAAATTAGAACTGAGGGTCTGCCAGGCAGGAGGATACTTGGGCTCAGTGGGAAAATGCCTGGAATTGGGATGTCTTGTGGTAAGTCCAGGACACGAGGAGGCTGCTCCCAACTTGTAGTAGCAAGTTCAAAATGTCTGGTAGCAGGCGGGGGATCAAGGCCACCTCCTTCCTCCAGAACACCCAGATAAGGGCCGCTGAGCCTTGGCATCATCTGAGGAGCAGGTGGCAAACACCCACACCAGGGTCCTGCCTGAGACTGGTAAGGAACAGGCCTGGCATGAAGCTCATGCATGTGTATATTTAGCCATTGTTCCAGTTTATTGTGTAGCACACTGATCCAAAAGAGGGTTCCTCCGAAAAGAGAACACTTAACACTCTGTCAATGGAAATGCAAATTAGTTCAGCCAGTGTGGAAAGCAGTTTTGGAGATTTCTCAAAGAACTGAAAACAGAACTACCATTCGACCCAGCAATCCCATTACTGGGTATATACCCAAAGGAAAATAAATCATTCTACTGAAAAGATGCATGCACACGTATGTTTATTGCAGCACTATTCGCAACAGCAAAGACATAGAATCAACGTAGATGCCCATCAGCAGTGGATTGGATAAAGGAAATGTGGTACATACACACAATGGAATACTACGCAGCCCTGAAAAAGAATGAAATCATGGCCTTTGTGGCAACATGGGTGCAACTGGAGGCCATTATCCTAAGTGAACTAGTGCAGAAACAGAAAACTACTGCCATGTTCTCACTTGTAAGTGGGCCCTAAGCACTGGGTCCCATGGGCATAAAGATGTGAAGAACAGACACTGGGGACTATTAGAGGGAGGAGGAAGGGGAGGGGACAAGGGCTGAAAAACTACCCATTGGATACTATCTCATTCGCACCCCAAACCTCAGCATTGCACAATATACCCGTCACAAACCTGCACGTATACCTCCTAAATCTAAAATACAAGTTGAAATTATTATTATTTTTTAAAGAGTGTTTCTCCAAACTGGTCTGATGTTCAACATGATCTCAGGTGCTTGTTAAAGATGCAAATTAAGAAGGAAAGGCCAGGTGTGGTGGCTCATGGTTACAATCCCAACACTTTGGGAGGCTGAGACGAGTAGATCGCTTGAGCCCAGGAGTATGAGACCAGCGTGAGTAACATGGTGAAACCCTGTCTTCCCAAAAAAGTTTTAAACATTATCTGGGTGCAGTGGCACATGCCTGTAATCCCAGCTACTTGGAAGCTGAGGTGGGAGGACTGCTTCAGCCTGGACTATCAAGGCTGCAGTGGGCTGAGATCACTGCACTGCACTCCAGCCTGGGTGACAGAGTGACACCTTGTCTCAGTCAATCAACCCATCCATCAAGGGCAGGATGGGGCTGAAGAATCTGTACTCCTTGTTTTTTCTTTTTTGAGTTGGTGTTTTCACTCTTGTTGCCCAGGCTGGAGTGCAGTGGTGCGATCTTGGCTCACTGTAACCTCTGCCTCCCAGGTTCAAGTGATTCTCCTGCCTCAGTTTCCTGAGTAGCTGGGATTACAGGAGTGCACCATGATGCCTGGCTAATTTTTGTATTTTTGGTAGAAACGGGTTGTGGCTCTTTTGGCCAGGCTGGTCTCGAACTCTTGACCTCAGGTGATCCGCCTGCCTTGGCCTCCCAAAGTGCTGGCATTACAGGCGTGGGCCACTGCGCCTGGCCCAAGAATCTGTACTCTTAAGAGTTGCCCCAGGTAAGTCTTAGATCAGGTAAATACAGTGAGACCCTGGACTAGAGGTTCATGGGAGCTAAAGTACAAGGGAGAAAACATAAAGTGAAAATGAAAGCATTCTGTCTGCCTTTCATGAAATCTGCACGGAGCACGGTTTGGTGGGGCCGGCTCTGCTACCTTTGTCTATGTGATAAAGGTATGTCTCCTGGCTCATGGCAGAGAGGAGATGCAGGACGCAGGTGTAGATGCGGATTTTCTCATCGCTGTTGTCCTCCCAGGTGTAGTCCTGGATCACATTGAGAAGCTCTCGAACAAGAAACAGGACCCCATGTTCAGGATGATCCTAGTAGAGAACCAAAAAAAGGATCAACAATCCCAAAGATGAGCAGGGAGGGAAAAAGAAGATCACACAGAAACCCAGATCCTCCCTCAGCAGCTGTGGAGAAATTAATGTTGTCAGTTACTGAACAAAGGCAAGACCCACTCACAAGCCTGGTTAAACAATACGGAGGAAAACGACAAAATGTGATTCCCACGAATCAAAACGCTCCTGTCTGGGCAAAAGAGCTTTGAGAGTCCCTTTCTGGATCCCAAGAAGGAGAAGGCAAAGTTACCTGTCAGCTTAATGGCATGTTTCCAAAATTACACTCTTGTTTTTCTGTGGGTGGTGGCAGTAAAAAAAAAAAAAAAAAAAAAAAAAAAAAAGGAAGCCCTGTTCTAACCACAAAAGCAAGATTGTGGGTATCGTAGCAGATGGAAGGGCAGAAGCCACCTACGCTGGGTGAGCCCCCGGATGATCCCTGTCACCACTCGAGGCGGTGACTTTAAATAGAGCCTCGCTCTTTGGGGTGCTCAGCAGCAGTAACAGCCAAATAGAGGACGCTGTCTTGGGAAAGGCAAAACCTGAGAGACAGTCACAGAGTTTATAGCAAACAGTTCAGATGCTAAACTGAATCTATAAAAAGTTTTGGGGCATAAAAAAAAAAGTAAGCAGCTTCAATTCCATTCCAAAAAGGTGTATGTGAGTCTGGGAAAGCCCCGCTGAAAGCTCTCCAGACACAGCCAGCCGCCTCCACGGCCTTGCTGGCTTGCCCCATGCAGGTCCCCTTCCCTTACCCCAGCCACGTTAAGATAGGGAGAACAGCACGATTGGAACCCGCAGCAGCAGGGGGAACAGCATGACTGGAACCTGCAGCAGCAGGAGGCCATCTAGCCCAAGATGTGGTCTTGGGTGCAGGAACAAAGCCATTGCCAAAACATGGCCCAACGAGCATGCGGGAGAAATACGCCAACCTCGCTTTCCTCCTGCCCTGCATCATGCTGCTGCCTCCTACTGGCTGAACAAATTGGGATCCAGAGGAAGGATAGGTGAGGCAGTCCCCAGAAGCCAGTCTCCCTCACACAGAGTAGGACAAAGGGCACAGAGTGGCACCAGGGGCCGGCACACACGTCCAGGTTCTGGCCTCCAGCCAGGCACGTTCTCTCTGCCTAGAGTCTGTGCCCCAGGGCTTGGCCAGACTGGCTCCCTGGTAGCCTGCAGTTCTCACCTTACACATTAGCTCCTTAATGAGGCCTTCCCTGACATTCCATCTGTAGCCGTCTTACTCTCTCTTCATCACAAATCATCCTTTTTTTTAGGAGGTGGGGTTGGTTCTGAGACGGGGTCTCACTCTGTCACCCCGGCTGCAGTACAGTGGCATGATCACAGCTCACTGCAGCCTTTACTTTCTGAGTTCAAGCGATCTTCCTCCCACCTCAGCCTCCTGAGGAGCTGGGACTACAGGTACATACCACCACGCCTGGCAAATTTCTGTACGAATTTCTGTATTTTTTGTAGAGATGAGGTCTTGCCATGTTGCCCAGGCTGATCTCAAGCTACCAGGGAGCAATCCACCTGCCTCAGCCTCCTGAAGTGCTGGGATTAAAGGTGTGAGTCACCGCGCCCAGCCTCTGTCTTGTTTTTTACAGAGCACTTCTCACTATCTGAAATGACCTTATGTATTCCTTCAGTGACCTGCCCAACAGTATCTCGTGGTGTTCCTGGTTCTCTCTGTTTCATGCTAGCCTATAACCTCCAGGAGGACAGGCATGTCATCTATTGCATTTGCAAATACACCGCCAGGTCTGCTGGTTGCACACCGTATTCTGTTAATGGCGCCTCGAGGAACTCAGTGTGGATGGTGTCCCTGATGACATTCAATCCAGCCCTGTCTCTGGCTCCTGGGACAGTGCTGGACACTGACATGCATTGGGTGAATACTGTTGAATGGACTGCAGTTTTTGGGTACCTTCTATGTGTCAGGCACTGCAGTGGCTACGAAAACAACAGTTAACATTTATAGCAGCTACCATAGCTTTTCTATGTTCTGGGGTGATACTATGATGAAGCCCCATTTCACAGATGGGAAATGAGCCACTGAGAGGCTAAGTGGCCCAAGGTCACATAGTTGGTACATGGGGGACCCAAGGTTCAAGCCCCAGCAGTTTGGCTCCAGAGTGGACATTTCTAACTACTGGTACCATATTCGCACTGCCTCTCTGCAGATAAACCAAGCGTCTCTGAATTTATAGAACTTGTGAACTGAGGGGAGGCATACATGTAGTCAGCTACTTAGAATACAAGTATGGAGTATGAGAACAGCATTGCCATTATATCCAACGTGAATGTGTGTACATATTGCAGTCATACTTTCAAGTGGGTGAGGACAATTGTGGAGGGGTGTGGGATGTTTTGTACAAGCTGTTAATATCTGTGAGAATTGCTCTTAGCCTGGGCTAGATAGCGGTGGCTCATGCCTGTATTCCTAGCACTTCAGGAGGCTGAAAGGGGCGGATCACTTGAGGTCAGGAGTTTGAGACCAGCCTGGCCAATATGGCAAAACCCCGTCTCTACTAAAAATACAAAAATTAGCCAGGTGTGGTTGTGCGCACCTGTAATCCCAGCTACTCAGGAGGCTGAGGGAGGACAATTGCTTGAACCCAGGAGTGGGGGATGAGTGAGCAGAGATTGTACTACTGCACTCCAGCCTGGGTGACAGAGCAAGACTCTGTCTCCAAAAAAAAAAAAAAAGATTGTTCTTAACCTGGGCAACAACATAACAAATATTGTTTCTACAAAAAAAAAAAAAAAATTTGCCACGTGTAGTGGTGTGCGCCTGTGGTCTTAGCTACAGAGAGCTGTGATGGCACCACTGCACTCCAGCCTGGGTGATGGAGTGAGACAGTCTTACACAAAGAAAAAAAGAATTGCTCTTACGATACTGGCAAGAATGAGAATACAAGATGCTCAAAAGTCTGACATCCACAAACTACACATACCAAAATTGCCCATGCCATGATCTGCCTTCCACTCAGAGCTGGTTTCAGCTGGGAACTTCCTTCTGCCTTCTTTTGCTAACAGCTGTTTTTAACTAGGCTATTTGGTTCTGCTATGTGGCTGTCCAAAAATATATTTTATTTAAGGATCTGCCTTGGGAATAGACAACAATCTGAATGTTCTAGCAACTTCATTTTAACACAAATGCACAAGTCTTGTGGTAGACCATGCTACACACTGTCAAAAAGGTGGTACAAGGACCAGTGGAGAACCATTTCCATGAGCTTTTGCTCACAACTGAAGAGGTGGGAGACTATTTCCAACCTTCTGTACAAGGAAAAAGTTTCCCATGTGACATCCATGCTTCAGTGGTTGTAACTTTTTTTTTTAATATAAATTGTACTGATGGGCTGGACACAGTGGCTCAAGTGTGTAATCTCAGCACCTTGGGAGGCCGAGGCGGGTGAATTGCTTGAGGTCAGGAGTTTGAGACCAGCCTGGCCAACATGGTGAAACCTCATCTCTACTAAAAATACAAAAATTAGCTGGCCATGGTGGCACGCGTCTGTAATCCCAGCTACTCAGGAGGTTGAGGCAGGAGAATCGCTTGAACCTGGAAGGCAGAGGTTGCAGTGAGCCAAAATCGTGCCACTACACTCCAGCCTGGGTAACAGAGCGAGACTCCTCTCAAAAAAAAAAAAAAAAAAAAAAAAATTGTACTGATGGTTCAGTGCCAACAGCTGAAGTAAGGCAGACATAGATTTTTTTTTTTTTTTTTTTTTTTTTTTTTTTTTTTTTTTTTTTTTTTTTTAAAGATGAAGGGCCGGGCGCGGTGGCTCAAGCCTGTAATCCCAGCACTTTGGGAGGCCGAGATGGGCGGATCACGAGGTCAGGAGATCGAGACCATCCTGGCTAACAGAGTGAAACCCCATCTCTACTAAAAAATACAAAAAACTAGCCCGGCGAGGTGGCAGGCGCCTGTAGTCCCAGCTACTCGGGAGGCTGAGGCAGGAGAATGGCGTAAACCCGGGAGGCGGAGCTTGCAGTGAGCTGAGATCTGGCCACTGCACTCCAGCCCGGGCGACAGAGCCAGACTCCGTCTCAAAAAAAAAAAAAAAAAAAAAAAAAAGATGAAGAAAACGGTTCTGGATTCAGATGGCGCTTCCAGTGGGAAAAGGTGTCCCCAGGTGTCCCTGGCAGGGCTGCCTCCCAAGTGGAACAAACAAATGCTGACAAAGTGGCTCCCAGGCAGCACCTGGCAGGGGCTCAGACGTCTCTCCCTGCTGGCCCAGCACCTACCACATCAGCAATATCCCTCTGGGTTTCTGGTCTGCAGGAATCCTTCTACTAAACCCCTTGGGAGAAAAAGTATTAGGTTGGTGTAGAAGTAATTACTTTCTATGGCAAAACCCACAATTACTTTTGCACCAATCTAATAATACCCTAGAAGTAACTAACTCTTTCTAGGAGAACCAAGATGAGAGGTGAGCATGGTGGCTGGGCAGATATCCTGGTCTTGGACCCTGGCTCGTCACTTACCAGCTGCTGGCCCTTCATCTCTCTGCACCCCAGTTTCCACTTCTACGAAACGAGAGTGATAATAACAGGCTTGTTTTGAGTGAATATTTGTGAAATGTTGGCTGGTCCGTGGTTATGAGGTTGGTTAAGTAATCATAAAGCCCTTCAGAAAAGGAACCAGAACACGAACTGGGGAAAACAGAGATGGTGGGAGGGCAGGGGAGGAGGAGGGGAGACAGATCACCACTTAGCGGGAGGCTCTCAGGCACCGGCTTGCTGTTTCTCTCAGTCCTGTCTGTCTCACCAGCTCCTCGGGCGTCCCCTGTGCCCTCCCGATGTGCCACTCACTCTGGCTCTCTTCCAGTCCCTCTGGGGCAGTGCTGCTTCTCACCTCCCACCTCTATTCTCACCCATGCTGTGCCCTTGGCCCAGAATGCCCTCTCCTCTCCCCATCTGTACCTAGCTGACTAATTACGAGTCATCCTTCGGATCACAGCTCAAATGGCACTTTCTTAGGGATCTCTCCTGATTATCTGACCCCCTCCCCTAAATCTGGAGCTCTGAGAGGTCTCTATGGTTCATTAAAAAACTTTTTCTTGCTGGATGCAGTGGCTCACGCCTTTAATTCCAGCACTCTGGGAAGCTGAGGCGGGTGGATCACGAGGTCTGGAGTTCGAGACCAGCCTGGCCAAGATGGTGAAACCCCATCTGTACTAAAAATACAAAAAAAAAAAAAAAAAAAATTAGCCAGGCATGGTGGCAGATGCCTCTAGTCCCAGCTACTTGGGAGGCGGAGGCAAGAGAATTGCTTGAACCCGGGAGGCAGAGGTTGCAGTGAACCGAGATCACACCACTGCATTCTAGCCTAGGTGACAGAACATGACTCCATCTCAAAAAAAAAGAAAAAGCAACTTTTTCTTTTGAAATAAGGTCTTGCTATGTTGCCCAGGCTGGTCTTGAACTCCTGGCCTCAAGCAATCCTTCCACCTTAGCCTCCCGAGAAGCTGGAAGTGTTATTACTAATACCATCAGTTTTCCAGCACTAATTAGTAGTCATCAGCCTCTTGGTGGACCAGTGCCAACTGTACTTGGCTTATGTAGTTCTTTATGGCGCTTTGAGCAATTGTAGTTAAATGTGTACTTATTTGTTTAACATGAAGTCTGTCCTCCTGAGCTGGGGTATGCTTCTCTTGCTCACTCCTTAATTCCTGGATCGACAAATGTTTGTGGAATAGACTGAATGATGACACATAGACCTGGACATCTTGCTGTGTTTATGGCTGGACCTTTTCTCCAGGATAAGAAGGAGAAAAGACATCTCCCTGCTGGATCAGAGATCGTTAGTGCTACAAAACTGATGGTAGTAACATTTCCATTTACTGCAAATTGCAACTGAATCAAAAGTAGGCCTCAAAACTGTGACGCTGAACTTGTTCAGTCAAGTCGACTTTGTCTTACCACATTGTTACATGAAATGCGCCAGTTTGATTATATAGGGAAGATTATTCCACAAACTAGTCCCTGACTAGGCTGACGACTACTGATGATAAAGCAGAATACTTCGACATGCTCCAAAAAGTTCTCTGTCTGCAGGGGAGACAGGGCCACCCTGGGGACTGTTTACTCCCACATTTGTAAGCATCAATAAATCAGACCAGGGACTTTATCTGGTTTCAAATGGTTTCTATCTTTTCTTTTTGTGTATGTGTTTTTTGAGTCGGAGTTTCGCTCTTGTCACCCAGGCTGGAGTGTAATGGCATGATCTTGGCTCACTGCAACCTACATCTCCTGGGTTCAAATGATTCTCCTGCCTCAGCCTCCTGAGTAGTTGGGATTACGGGTGCATGATACCACATGCAGCTGATTTTTGTATTTTTAGTAGAAATGGGGTTTCACCACGTTTGCCAGGCTGGTCTCTAACTCCTGACCTCAGGTGATCCACCCGCCTTGGCCTCCTAAAGTGCTGGGATTACAGGTGTGAGCAACTGTGCCTGGTGGTTCCTCTCTTGTCTAAACAAATAAAATGAATCAAACTTTCAAACTCATCCTTTAAGAAAACCTTGCGGCCGGGCGCGGTGGCTCAAGCCTGTAATCCCAGCACTTTGGGAGGCCGAGACGGGCGGATCACGAGGTCAGGAGTTTGAGACCATCTGGCTAACACGGTGAAACCCCGTCTCTACTAAAAAATACAAAAAGCTAGCCGGGCGAAGTGGCGGGCGCCTGTAGTCCCAGCCACTCGGGAGGCTGAGGCAGGAGAATGGCGTAAACCCGGGAGGCGGAGCTTGCAGTGAGCTGAGATCCGGCCACTGCACTCCAGCCCGGGCCACAGAGCAAGACTCCGTCTCAAAAAAAAAAAAAAAAAAAAAAAAAAAAAAAAAAAAAAGAAAACCTTGCATACTGTGGGTAGGAGAGCAAAATAGTGCAGTCACTATGAAAAACAGTATGGGGGCCGGGTGCAGTGGCTCATGCCTGTAATCCCAGCACTTCGGGAGGCAGAGGTGGGCTGATCACCTGAGGTCAGGAGTTCGAGACCAGCCTGGCCAACATGGTGAAACCTTGTCTCTACTAAAAAAACAAAAATTAGCTGAGCATGGTGGTGTGCGCCTGTAATCCCAGCTACTCGGGAGGCTGAGGCAGGAGAATCGCTTGAACTGGATAGGCAGAGGTTACAGTGAGCTGAGATCGCAACACTGCACTCCAGCCTGGGTGATCCATCTCAAAAAAAAAAAAAAGAAAAGAAAAGAAAAGAAAAAGAAAAACAGTACGGAGGTTCCTAAAAAAATAAAAAATAGAGCCAACACATGACCCAGCAATGCCACTTCTGGGTACATATCCAAACAAATTGAAATCAGGATCTTAAGGAGGTAGCTACACTCCCATGCTCACTGCAGCATTATTCACAAGAGCTCAGATGTGGAAACAATCTATATGTCCATTGACAGAAAAATTGCCAATGAAAAAATGAGGTAGCTGGGTACGGTGGCTCACACTGCAGTGAGCTATGATTGTACCACTGTGCTCCAGACTGGGCAACACAGCAAGACTCTTAAAAAAAAAAAAAAAGACTGGGTGCAGTGACTCACACCTGTAACACCAGCACTTTGGGAAGTCAAGGCTGGAGGATCACTTGAGCCTTGGAGTTCAAGACCAACCTGGGAAAAACAGTGAGACCTTGTCATCACAAAAAATCAAAAATTAGATGGGCACGGTGGTTCGCCTATGTGGTTCCAACTATTCAAAGAGGCTGAGCTGGGACAATATTTGAGCCCAGGAGGTCAAGGTTGATGCCGCAAGTGTGATCATGCCACTGCACTCCAGCCTGGATAACACAGTAAGATCCTGTCTCAAAAAAACAAAAACAAAACAAACAAAAAAAAAGTGATACATATGCAAATGGAATATTATTTAGCCTTAAAAAAGAAGGAAATCCTGCCATGTGCAACAACATGGATGACCCTTGAAAGCATTAAGCTATGTGAAGTAAGCCAGTTGCAGGAAGACAAATACTGCATGAGTCCACATACAAAGAAAGTATCTAAAATAGTCAGATTCATAGAATCAGAGAGTGGAGTGGTGTTTACAGGGGGCAGGGGTAGGGAAATGAAGAATTACTAACCAATGGACTGTTTCAATTATGAATAAGCTCTAGAGATCTGCTATACAGCACAGTTCCTAAGTCAACAGTAATGTATTGTACACGTCAAAACCGATTAAGCCGGTAGATCTCACCTTAAGTGTTCTCACCCCAATATACTAAAACTAAAATAAAAGCTGTGACCTGAAAGGTAACAAATAATTTGAACTGAGTAGGCTGCATGCAGAGGCTCACGTCTGTAATCCCAGCACAAATCCCAGCACTTTGGGAGGCCAAGGCAGGCAGATCACTTGAGCTCAGGAGTTCGAGACCAGCCTGGCCAACATGATGAAACCCCGTCTTTACTAAAAGACAAAAAAAATTAGCCAGGTGTGGTGGAGGGCGCCTGTAGTCTCAGCTACTTGGGAGGCTGAGGCAGGAGAATTGCTTTAACCCAGGAGGCAGAGGTTGCAGTGAGTGGAGATCGCGCACTGCATTGCAGCCTGGGTGACAGAGTAAGATTCTCCAAAAAAAAAAAAAAAAAAAGGAAAAAAAATTGAAGCAGGTAGAAGTGAGATGTAGGAAGAAGTGAGATGTGGGAGTCTTATTCATGCCAGATCTACTCATATAGTGGGTATAGCTCAGGTGTGGCTCATCGCATCACCTGGGAGTTTATTCGGCTCTCAGCCCTGGCTATTCAGGCTAAGCATCCTGTAGCATCTGGAAGTAGTTACTAATGCTGCGTCCCACAAGGAGGGATACAGGGTTGCTAGTGCTCAATGAACTTGAGCAAATAAGGCACACTGCAAACGTTTCCAGCTTAGGTCATGCAGGACAGGCTCTGAAGTAGTGCAGCCCTGGGTTTGAATCCCAGCTCTGCTACTTATAAGCTTTGTGACCTCAGGCACACTGCAAGGGTCCTCCGGCTCAGGTTTCCTTAGTGAAAAAGGTGCAACGACTCCTACCTTAGGGAGCTTGCCAGGAGGACTCCTAGGAGTGAGTATTAATGAGTGGCATTAGGCCGGGCGCGGTGGCTCAAGCCTGTAATCCCAGCACTTTGGGAGGCTGAGGCGGGTGGATCACAAGGTCAGGAGATCGAGACCATCCTGGCTAACAGGGTGAAACCCCGTCTCTACTAAAAAGTACAAAAAACTAGCCGGGCGAGGTGGCGGGCGCCTGTAGTCCCAGCTACTCGGGAGGCTGAGGCAGGAGAATGGTGTGAACCCGGGAGGCGGAGCTTGCAGTGAGCTGAGATCCGGCCACTGCACTCCAGCTTGGGCGACAGAGCGAGACTCCATCCCAAAAAAAAAAAAAAAGAGTGGCGTTAGCAAGGCATGGGGCACCTAGTGAGGTGTCGTGAACTGCAGCTATTCTTTGTCTCATATCATTACTAAACCCCAGCAAAACCACATGTAATGCTACAAGGAATAATAACTTAAATCTGCTGAGAACAGGAGCGCTTTCCACAAATGCCTAAGGGGCCAAATGGACAACAGAAATGGGGTTGAGGGGTCCAGAGGTGCCCAGGAAAACTGGAGAGAAAGGCACACGCCACCTGCATAGGGCAGCTGGTACCCAGCTGTGGCCAACTGGCCAGGTCGCAGCATGCGGGCCCCACATGATAGAATCTGATTTTTCAAGGGGAGATGCAAATCTGGGATTTTCTGTGATCTACCCATTTTTAAATGTAGGAAACTCATTCCAAATGTTCTCCATCAGGACATGGCCAGCAAGTGTCTGTCTACATGTCTACCGGCTGGATCTGCCCTCCAGACATCAATCTGTAATCCCAGGGATGGAGATCCAGGTTTACAAAGCACTTTCCCAGCTATCATTTAAACCCTCACAGGAGTCACTTGAGGTGGGCACTGCGATGACACCTTAGAAAGGTAACAACTGAAGCTCTGAGGAGTTACAAACTTTCCCAAGGTCTCAGCGCTATGAAGTCTTCGGGTCGGGACCGAACAGAAGCTTCTGAATCTGAGAAGGCTTTTCAAAAAGCCTCTAGTGATTCTTAACCTGCACATGCTGAGTGCGTCCCGATTCATCAGTAAACAATGACTTTTACCAACTGCTGAATTCAAAACCCTGATTTTACTCTTTTGCCTTCTCACTTGATAAATGACTAGTTTACCGAAAGAGAGAAACTTACAAAGTACTAATACGGAGATCTGAAAACAGTGACATCAAGTGTCAAGTGAAGGAGCTCTAGAAGATGCCGCTGCACGCTGCCCTGTCTTGGGGTGCCGCCTGTCCTCCCTGCAGGACACCAAGAGGCCCCTATCCTGAAGCTGTGTCCGCAGTCCTTGAGCCTGGCCTCCCGAGCTCGCTCCCCTCTCTCTCTGAGAACTTGGAATCTGAACAGGGAGAGTCAGAAGCTGAGTCACTTTCTGCTTTCTCAGCTTTACTGAGATATAATTCACATACCAAACAGTACACCTGCTGAAATGTACAATTCAGTGATTGTTAGGATATTCACAGAGTTGTGCGATCACCAGTACAGTCAATTTTAGAACATATCATCACCCCAAAAAGGAACCTGGATCCACTGGAGCTCAGGCACTTTTATGGCTCAAGTTCAGGGTGGTGTTTCTCAAAGTATGGTCCTAGGACCACTTACACCTGAATCACTGAGGGGGCTTTTAAAAATGCCCATCTGCCAAACATGGTTGATCCCACCTGTAATCCCAGGTACTGGGGAGGCTGGGGGAGGAAGATTGCTTGAGGTCAGGAGTTCAAGACGAGCCTGGGAAATGTAGTGAGAATGTACCTCTATAAAACATTTAAAAAAATTAGCCAGGCGTGGTGGTGCATGCCTGTTGGCCCAGCTACATGGGAGGCTGAGGCAGGAGGATCACTTTAGCCCAGGAGCTCAGCCTAGGCATACAGCAAGACCCTGTCTCAAAATAAAACAAATAGATTATTTTAAAAATGCTGATTTTGTGATCCTATTTCAACCTACTGTGTAATCTCGGCTCACTGCAACCTCCGCCTCCTGGGTTCAAGCGATTCTCCTGCCTCAGCCTCCTAAGTAGCTGAGATTGCAGGTGCCCACCACCACGCCCGGCTAATTTTTGTACTTTTAGTAGATATGGGGTTTTGCCATGTTGGCCAGGCTGGTCTCAAACTCCTGACCTCAGGTGATCTGCCTGACTCCGCCTCCCAAAGTGCTGGGATATAGGCATGAGCCACAGTGCCCGGCCCTTGGAATATTATTTTTAATGCAGCAAATAAAACATGTAAGACTACAAAGAAAACCAATTACACTAAAATACAGCTGGCAAAATATTTTTTCCATGCATTTGTGATACTGTAATCTATTGCTTCTTTGTGAATGCATTAACAGCTCTAGCAATCAGCTTAGTAACTGCTGTGCTTTTAAAGGAAGAAGAACACAAAGAATCTTCTGAAATATCTTTCACATCTGAAATGTGATGTGAACATATTTGTTGATTTCTTTTGGTGACAAACTCCCAGCTACTGCTACTGCTACTGCTACTGTAGCTTTTTGCCTGTAATTCATCGAGTGAAAGGTAAATTTCACTCAGACGTTTGTTAAAATAAAGCTGTCATTTCCCTCATCCAAATTCATGTCACTCTGCCAGACCCCCAGGGAGTAGGTGGACTGCAAGTTACAAGGACCCTTGCTAGGGAGGGTCCAGGAATTCCTCCTGCTGGGTCCCGAGAGTGGCCTCATTCTTTCCAACTCAAGCCTGGCTGTACATCTCTTCCATTCCACGAAAAACCCAGCATCCTTCCAACAGTGGCCCTCTTAATTTCTGCTATCTTTAGCTTCTGTTATTTGCCATCAAATAACTTTGTCGCCACCTTCTCAGTGCTTTCTAGAAAGTTTACTATGCGCAGAGGCACTGTTCTGACCTTGTGAGTACTCACTAACTTAATATTCACGGCAACCCAGAGAAGTGACAGTTCTTATCCTCATTTTATAGACAAGGAAACTGCAGCACAGGGATGTTATATTATTGCCCAAGAACGTTGAGCTGGAAGAAGGACGGGCCAGGATTCCATGCCGGGCATCTTGGTTCCAAGGCCTGTGCCCCTCCCCACTGAGCGACACCTCTGTCTTTGCAGTATAGAGAGCACAGTGGACTAAATGTTTGCATCCCCCTGCAAATTCATACACCGAGACCCTAATCCCAATGTGATAGTATTTGGAGGTGCGGCCCTTGGGAGGTAATTAGGTCCCAGAGGACCAATTGCTCAAAAGGCCAGAGAGCTTGTTCTTGCTTTTGCTTTCTGTCACATGAGGACATAATGGGAAGATGAGCTGGTAGTCCCAGCTGCTCAGGAGGCTAAGGTGGGAGAATCGCTTGAGCCTAGGAGTTCAAGGCTGCAGTGAGCTATAACTGCACCACTGCACTCCAGCCTGGGTGACAGAGTGAGACTCCTAAACAAACACACAAAAAGGCCAGGCACGGTGGCTCACACCTGTAATCCCAGCACTCTGGGAGGCCAAGGCAGGCGGATGACCTGAGGTCAGGAGTTCAAGACCAGCCTGGATAACATGGTGAAACCCTGTCTCTACTAAAAATACAAAACTTAGCCAGGTGTGGTGGCAGGTGCCTGTAATCCCAGCTACTCGGGAGGCTGAGGCAGGAGAATCACTTGAACTCGGGAGTGGAGGTTGAAGTGAGCCAAGATCACGCCATTGCATTCCAGCCTGGGCAACAATAGTGAAACTCCATCTCAAAAAAAAGAGAGAGAGAGAGAGAGAGAGAAGATGGTTGTCTGTAACCTGGAAGTGGGTCCTCACTAGAACCCAACCAAGCTGGCACCCTGATCTCAGACGTCCAGCTTTTAGAATTCTGAGAAATAAATGTTGTTTAAGCCCCCAGTCTACGGCACTTTGTAATAGCAGCCTGAGTTGACATAGTACCTCTACTATTATAGTATGATCCCCACCCAGCAAGAATAGAAAATTTATGAACCAATTCAAATACCTAACTGGAAAACCAACACAAAGATATTAGATAGAATGTTCCTGCAGTTTTAGGTCTAAGAACACATATAATATTATAAGGCAGGTCAAAGGAAGACATGTCCTATGGTTCTGGTGAGGAAACGTACCGGAACTATTAATAAGGTAGAAAAGAAATTGCAGAGGAATTCCAGCAGGAACGATTCCGACGGCCGCATCTTCCCGTCGATATTAATCATCTTTGGAACTTCCGGAATGAGGCTTATAGCGGCTTTGAAAAAAGCATCAGCTGCAAGACAGAAGATAAAAGTCAGTGTATTAGAACTCTGGGAAATTCAGTTGGCTTTCTTCTTCACATGGCCTGAAGGCCAGTCCTGAGAGTTAGGTGGAAGTCAGGCCGTGCTGAGGGCAGGTCCTAGCAGAGGGTTTCTGCAAACGATGATGAAGCTGGAGGAAAATCTGCTTGACAGAGCAGTGCTTCAGCTCAGAGAACCTCCGTTAAATTGCCTTTAGGTTATTAAGTGAAAAAGGCAGGTTGCAAATTTTTGTAAAAAGTCTAGAAATGACAGTTGCCTGGGCTAAAGGCTCAACTTGGATTGGTTCGTTGAATTCTCATGTCTACCACGCGAGGAGGGTGCTGTTGACAGGTGTACTTCACAGACGAGAAATAAGGGAAGGAAAGAGAAGCAATTCATCCCGCAACAGTGTCCTGTGTACGTAGGAAGTTCCAGTGTTGGTGGTGGAGCTGCAGCTCAAACCCGCGTCTGTTTGAATCTATTCTAGTGCACACCATTTTTGTTAAATAGCCATCAAAATGTCTGAAGGAACACAGCACACACACACACACACACACACACAGCTTAAAGACTTCTGATGGAGTAACATCAGCTCCATAGAATCGTTTGGGAAATGAACATATTTAAAGAGCTATGAAAAAAATCTGTAAAACAAGGAGACTTCAAAGGGAGCAAGAGAGGAAGAAAAGGAGTGGAGAGAGAATGTGTGTGCGCAACAGGATAGAGATGGGGTGGAAGGGATGAAGGAGAGCAGGAAGGATGGGAGGTGGAGGGGAAGACGGAGAGGGAGAGAAAGTTCCTTCTAAAACTGCCAAGGTATTGACTGTGAGAAAAAGCCTCAAGGTCAAAACAATCAAAACATTGACCTGACAAATGAAATTTTAAACTATCCGACAAGATCAAATGTTTTCATGGTCCAAATGGACTTCCACTCCAAAACGACTTCCAGTGATGCAAAGAGAACACTGTAGGGGTGAACAGCATCCTGAATTAAGACAGGAACACCGGCCAGCACATCAGAGGGGCAAATGCAACAGCAAATGCTCACTTTCCTGGGAAGAAAGGCCTATGTTTAATGAGAAGAGTATGTGTCTGAAGATGGATGGTGGAGTTTTGCCATCTCTTCCTTCTTCAAAGGAGAGGGGGGAGAAAAAGAAACATGTCACAGAAAGACACTCCTTGTAAAGCTTTCTGAGTCAAGTTGCTCTGCTCTGGAAGCTTTCTCGCCTGGCTGTCTCCCAAACCCCAAACTCAAACCCGTTCCATATTTATTAAGCACCAACTGTGAACAGGGTACTGTCATGGGCAGGTGCACAAACAGGTGAAAAAAAGTGAGAGAAAGTGTTGACAACATAAACTGTGGCAATGAGACCAACATGATCATACTAATTAACAACTAGTTTTTTTTTCTTTTCTGTGTGTGTGTTTTTTTTTGTTTTCTGTTTTCCAGACAGGGTCTTGCTCTGTTGCCCAGGCTGAAGTGCAATGGCATGATCTCGACTCACTGCAGCCTCTGCCTCCTGGGCTCCAGCCATCCTCCTACCTCAGTCTCCCCAGTAGCTGGGACTACAGGAGTGCGCCCACCATCCCTGGCTAATTTTTGTATTTTTTGTAGAAATGGGGTTTCACCATGTTGCCCAGGCTGGTCTCAAACTCCTGAGCTCAAGCGATCTGCCTGGCTCGGTCTCCTAAAGTGCTGGGATTACAGGCGTGAGTCACCGCATTGGGCCAACACTTATTTTCTAAACCTGTTACGTATTTTGGTCTATGCATCCACTTATCTCAATTGTTTTGGGGAGCGACATTAAATATGGGGTTTGAGGAAAAGCTACCTGATGTCGGTTCTGATAGAGAAACCTTCCAGAAAGGGTCAGAGCCTGTAGGGTCTTCTATCTTGTGACCACTAGTAAGACATGGCCCAACTGGGCACAGTGGCTCACGCCTGTGATCTCAGCACTTTGGGAGGCTGAGGTGGGTGGATCACTTGAGGTCAAGAGTTTGAGACTAGCCTGGGCAACATGGTGAAACCCTATCTCTACTAAAAACACAAAAATTAGCTTGGCGTGTTGGCACATGCCTGTAATTCCAGCTACTCAGGAGGCTGAGGCAGAAGGATCATTTGAACCTGGAAGTCAAAGGTTGCAGTGAGCTGAGATCATGCCACCACGCTCCAGCCTGGGCAACAGAGCAAGACTCTGTCGCAAAAAAAAAAAAAAAAGAAAAGAAAAAAAAGAAAAAAGACATGGCCCTACTTATGGAACCTACAGGGGCTCCCAGGGCCTATCTTTAAGCAGTTCATTTCCTTAGTCCTCTGGCAGTCCCACAGTGAAGTAAGTATATCATGAAACAAGGTTCTCAGTGGGAATGCAAATTCTTCTCAGAGCAACTTGAAAGACTATTTTTTTTTTTCTATTTATGTGTTTGTTACTGACTGGCCCAGAGAATGTGCCTATTATTATGCCTCATGAAAAAGAGAGCAGCTTTGTCCCCAGAACTTGGCTCCTCTCACCCACCCCGCCCAGTTTCCACTCTAAAGGAGGGAGCTAAAATAAATAGTTATTTAAAGGTTGGGGCATGCGGGGTTCCAAAGCAGATTTTTAGTTCTATCCTCAGAAGACTTGCCCCATATAGAAAATATTGCCTGGAGACCTTCTCAATCTTATCTTGGTAATTAGAAATCAAATCCTACCGCATGTGAGAGCAGTTTATACCTCATAGCTTAAAGTTCAGAATAATCATGTCAACTTCATGTAACACTGTTTTGTAGCTATTAAGAGCCATGGAAGATAATTTAAGATATAGTGGATTTTTTTAAAGACCTACAGAAAAAGGAGAACTCAGATTCCCAGTAGTAAAGAATATTGTCCCCTTTTTGAGTAATACCCCACAAGCACAGATGACCAAGGCAAAAATGGACAAATGGGATCACATCAAGTTAAAAAGCTTCTGCACAGCAAAGGGAACAATCAACAAAGTGAAAAGAGAACCCACAGAATGGGAGAAAATATCTGCAAACTACCCATCTGATAAAGGATTAATAACCAGAACATAAGGAGCTCAAACAACTCTATAGGAAAAAAATCTAATAATCCGATTTTTAAAATGGGCAAAAGATTTGAATAGATGTTTCTCAAAAAAAAAAAAAATGGCAAACAAGCATATGAAAAGGTGCTCAACATCATTGATCAGAAAAATGCAAATGAAAACTATAATGATATATCATCATACCCCGGTTAAAATGGCTTTTATCCAAAAGACAGGCAATGACAAATGCTGGTGAGAATGTGGAGAAAAGGGGACCCCTCACACGCTGCTGGTGCAAATGTTAAGTTAATACAACTACTATGGAGAACAATTTGGAGGTTCCTGAAAAAACTAAAAATAGAGCTACCATATGATCCAGCAATCCCACTGCTGGATATACACCCAGAGGAAAGGAAATCAGTATATCAAAGAGATATCTGCACTCCTGTTTGTTGCAGCACTGTTCACAACAGCCAAGATTTGGAGGCAATCTAATGTCCATCAACAGACAAATAGATAAAGAAAATGTGGTACATATACATAATGGAGTACTATGCAGCCATAAAAAAGGAGATTCTGTCATTTGCAACAACATGGGTGAAACTGGAGGACATTATGTTAAGTGAATTAAACCAGGCACAGGAAGGCAAACTTTGCATGTTCTCACTAATTTGTGGGAGCTTAAAATAAAAACAGTTGAGCCCATGGAGACAGAGAGTAGAAAGATGGTTACCAGAGGCTGGGAAGGGTAGTGGTGGTGCATGGTGGGAAGTGGGAATGGTTACTGCGTACAAAATAAAAATAGTTAGAATGAATGAATAAGACCTAGTATTTGATAGCACAACACGGTGACTCTAGTCAATAATTTAATTGTACATTTAAAAATAACTGAAAGAATATAACTGAATTGTTTGTAGCACAAAGGATAAATGCTTGAGGGGATGGATACCCCATTCTCTAGGATGAAATTATTATACACTGCCTGCCTGAATCAAAACATCTCATGTACCTTGTAAAGATATATACTTACTATGTACCCACACACATTTTTTTGAAAAGGAAAAAATATATATTGTCCTGGTTCCACTAGAGAAAGGGAAAAGCAGCAAGTACATGGACTAGGTTTCCTCCACCCAAGTCCTCTGGGGTTCTTTTTTTTTTTTTTTTTTTTTTTTTTTTTTTTTTTTTTTTGAGATGAACTCTGTCGCCCAGGCTGGAATGCAGTGGTGTGATCTCAGCTCATTGCAGCCTCTGCCTCCCAGGTTCAAGAGATTCTCCTGCCTCAGCCTCCCGAGTAGCTGAGACTACAGGCACGTGCCACCATGCCAGGCTAATTTTTGTATTTTTAGTACAGACGGGGTTTCACCATGTTGGGCAGGATGGTCTTGAACTCCAGGCCTCAGGTGATCCGGCTGCCTCGGCCTCCCAAAGTGCTGGGATTACAGGCGTGAGCCACCGTGCCCAGCTGGGACATCCATGTTTCTTTTCCATATCCCCCCGCTTTTTTTTTTTTGCTTATATTTTCAATATCTCAGAACAATCATTGCATATCCTATCTTCAAGGCAAAACCCAAACCAGAAAAACCCCACTCAGGCCTTGCTGACCCCAACACTACAGTTCACTGTATTTGAGACCCCTTTTCCTTGGGTAGGCACTTCACTTTTTCAAGCAGCATTCTATCATTCTTTCCACACAGCAATTGATGCGTCTCACAGCACTGCTCTCTGCCAGGCAGAGAGCAAACACAGCCACCATCCCCATATTCATAGTAAGAGAAACTCCAGAAACACAGCCACCATCCCCATATTCGTAGTAAGAGAAACTCCAGAAACACAGGCACAGTCCCCATATTCGTAGTAAGAGAAACTGCATAAACACAGCCACCGTTCCCATATTTGTAAGAGCACTGTGGTACCGCTGGAGTGCTCTGTTGTAAGAATTGTTGGGGTCCTTGCTAAAAATACGGGGACAGGCTACCTCATCATTTTGTATATATGATGAGTAAAAGCCAGGGATGCTCATTGGCAAATATCACATTTGACATTTTCCATCTGAAGTTTCAGGCTCTCTTGTTCTTAACCTGAGTGATTTCAAATGGTCTGTGGATCACTGAAAGAACATGATATTCGGGAAACTTCTGCAAGGACAGGAAAAAATCAAACACTCAGAACACAAAGCCACTAAAACCCCACAGATGGACTCCAAAATATATGTCACAAGCAAATAGCTATGGGAAAGGGTGAGATGCAGACAGAAGCTGCAAATAAGGGCTTAGTTGAAGATGCGAGGTAAACTGTATGTTTTGATTATTCATGCTGCCTAGCTACTATCAAGGATTGGCTCAATTGTTCCCTTTGGATGAAGATATCTATCTTTATATCAACTCTAAGATCATTTGAAGAAAAAGTGAAAACAGCCTAAAGTTCCAAAATGTAAAAAAAAAAAAAAAAAAAAGACAAGAAATTATTTCACTGCTGCACCAAGCAAGTAATATAGCTAATAAAGAGAATAAGGCAGATCTATATGTTTTGGGGTATATTTGAGGTATAAAGATATCTATGACATAGAAAATACAAAAAATCGGAGGGGTGGCGGGGGAAAAAAAGAAAAAAAAGGACAAAAAATCATATAGCTGTATACGTGTCAGCCTATCTTTGCAAAGGAAAAAAAGTATACAAACTTATGTAGATGCATAGAAAGGTCAGGCAAGATAAATGCCAAACTATTAGGTGTAATACTGGAGTGGTAGATGAGGATGGACACCAAATTTTTCACTTACTGATAGATTACTGTCTTGGAATTTTAATTGAAATTTATTATTATTATTATTATTATTATTATTATTATTATTGAGACTTTGCTCTTGTTGCCCAGGCTGGAGTGCAAAGGCGCAATCTTGGCTCACCACAACCTCCACCTCCTGGGTTCAAGCGATTCTCCTGCCTCAGCCTCCCGAATAGCTGGGATTATAGGCATGAGGCACCATGCCCGGCTAATATTTTGTATTTTTAGTAGAGACGGGGTTTCTCCATGTTGGTCAGGCTGATCTCGAACTCCTGACCTCAGGTGACCCGCCTCGGCCTCCCAAAGTGCTGGGATTACAGCCATGAGCCACCGTGCCTGGCTTATTATTATTATTATTATTATTATTATATATTTTTGAGGCAGAGTCTTGCTCTGTCACCCAGGTTAAAGTGCAGTGGTGTGATCTCGGCTCACTGCAACCTCTGCCTCCTGGGTTCCAGCAATTCTCCCGCCTCACCCTCTCGAGTAAATGGGATTACAGGCGTCTGCTGTCATGGCCTTGTAGGAGCTCGGTTAGGGTAGTGGGAGAAATTGTAAGAGAAAATTATAGGAAAAATGCAAGCCTTCTTGGAAGGCAGGAAGGTTTTACAAAAGCTTTAGGAAAGGGCTGTGGCTGAAGGCAGTCTAATCCTCTTTACCTTGAGTTGATAGCAAAAGAGCAAATAAGTGAATGTGGGGGAGTCTATCCAAATAGCTTGTTTACTCATGCGGTCCTAAGACCGACCTTTGATCATCTGTGGGTGTGTGAGTGCTCTCTACTCAGGAGGTCGGCAATGTTAATTACCCTCCAGCGGTGTTTACTTGAGACTTTTGTCATTTAATCTGTACTAAATAAATGCAAACTTGGCCAGCGAACTTTGCCGGATTATTGAGGCCAATGCTGTGGACTCAGGCAGCAGAGCCCCTTAGCCGTGCTGACAGGCAAAATATCTGTGTCAGTCTTTCATCCATCACTGGGTCAGGGTCTGCAGGTCAGACCCAGCATGCCTGGCTAAGTTTTGTATTTTTAGTAGAGATGGCGTTTCACCATGTTGGCCAGGCAGGTCTCGAACTCCTGACCTCAGGTGATCTGCCTGCCTCTGCCTCCCAAAGTGCGAGGATTACAGGCATGAGCCACCGTGCCTGGCCTATTTTTATTATTATTTTTTGAGATAGGGTCTTGCTCTGCTGCCCAGGCTAGATTGCAGTGGTACCGCCATAGCTCACTCCTGCCTCGACCTCCTGGGCTCGAGCAACCCACCCACTTCCGCCTCCCAAGTGGCTGGGACTACAGGCGTGCACCATCATGCCTGGCGAATTTTTTATTTTCAGCTTTTTTTTATTCATATTTTGTACAGACGGGGGTCTCACTATGTTGCCCGGGCTTAAATTTCTAAAAATATTTTTTCTTGAACATACAAAGGCAATACAAGTTTGCTGTAAAGTGTTCAGTCCTAGAAATGTATAAAACAGAAGGATGGCGAAACAATGTACTCCCTTCCTATTTAACCAGAGTAGGACAAGGTGGAGATGGGAGTGGGGACAGGGCCACACACTGCATGGACTCTAATGCTCCTGCTGTTTAAGGGGCGGCCACCCCAGTTCCCTGTATAGTCAACTTGCAAGGGTTCTTCTTCTCAAGGCTTTAAAAAGCTCCATACTGCTCTAGGGCCTCTTCAAACTCCTGTAGATAATTCAGGGGCAGTAACCTCCCACAGGCACGTCCACCTGAGGAACCCCACTGGCATCTGTCGTGTGCACTGAGGCTCTGAATACACCCCTCTGTCTGAACAATGGAGTTCAACATTCTAAGAGGCTAAAATACCAATTGGACAACTGTCAGAGAGCTTCAACACGCTCAGAATTAAGATGCAGGTTATTTATTGTCTGCCAGAGCAAAAACTTGCAAAGAGTTCATATATTTTTCAACAGGAGTTTGGAGGAGGAAAAAAATAGAGGGAGGCCGTTTGAAGAAATAATTTGTAGCACTTCCAAAAAATAAAAAAAAGAAGAAACAGAATACCAAACAGCCATTACAAAGAGGGTATTGATTGACGCCAAGATTTACTGAGAAGCCAAAAAAGGCTTATGAAAAACACTGTAGAAGACATAATTCCATTTATTTCTAAGGGGGAAAAGGAATGACATATATATAGGAGAATATAGATAAATGGAGAGGGAAGGAGAAAGGCAAGTAGAATAGAGAGGCTGAGAGCATATAAGAATAATGAATATTTTAAAATGGATATATAAAAGAAAAAAAATCAAGATGTCCATACTGTTAACAACAGCAGATTTGGGGGTAGGGTGGGAAGATACAGCATATTATTGGAGACTTTTATCTCGGGGCTTTTTACTTTTTAAGAGTCCTACATTTCTGTATTGTTGGAAGTTTTTCAGATGAGCATTCTGAATTTTTATAGCAAAAGTCA
Source organism: Rhinopithecus roxellana (assembly GCF_007565055.1). Lineage (NCBI taxonomy): Eukaryota > Metazoa > Chordata > Mammalia > Primates > Cercopithecidae > Rhinopithecus > Rhinopithecus roxellana. Next base: position 46,340,073 of record NC_044568.1, read on the forward strand.
TTAAGATTTAAAATACAGATTGCCTAGATTTTCAACTGGATACAGGACAATCTCACCAAACACCCTCAATACATGATAAAAGGAATTCAGACTTAACTAGGACCTACAGGAGCAAATTCAACCTTTCCTATCCTTGGCATTGGTGATATGGAAAATGAGTCAATACATGAATCGTAAGCAACAGTCTAGAAGTGATAACCCAACCCACCTTCAAAGTCGGTGTTTTGCTTTTTTTTCAATAATGCATTAGGTCAGTGCTAATGGAAATCTTTACCACTCGTCAGTCATAAACTCCTGAGGCTAAACAAGACCTCAAAGGTAACTCAATTCACTCCTAGATCTTCAATCCATCACATGCCCTCCTAGGTAACTCAGACTGATGGCTGTCCTAGTCCAGGAAAATCGAAGAATAGAAAAACCATAATTTCTTCTTTCTTTTTTTTTTTTTTTTTGAGACAGGGTCATGCTGTGTTGCCCAGGCTGCAGTGCAGTGGTGCAATCATGGCTCAGTGCAACCTCCGCCTCCCAGGTTCAAACAATTCTCATGCCTTGTTAACCTCCCGGGTAGCTGGGACTACAGGCGCACACCACCACGCCTTGCTAATTTTTGTATTTTTAGTAGACACAGGGTTTTGTCATGTTGGCCGGGCTGGTCTCTAACTCCTAGCCTCAAGTGATCTGCTGTGTGGGCCTCCCAAAGTGCTGAGATTATAGGCGTGAGCCACCGTGCCCAGTCAAAAATCATAAGTTCTTAAGACAAGATGTTCCAGGGGGTTGAAGACTCCCATCTCTTGAATATGTATTAGTAAAGTAGGGTTCTGGCTATAAAAATCATCACTCTCTCTCAAGGTATACAAACCCCACTGCCAAACATCTTTACCCATCTTCAACATTTTCTATCTCTGTATGAGTTTAGGTTTTGATTGACAATATCAATATCATGGAAACTACCATAGAAAATGCAACATCCAGACATATCTTCTTGCTGAAAACTGTCTGCTGCAATGAAGATGTGCTGTCACCAAGTGATGGGATGCCTTTGGTCTCAATGGCCAAGTTATCCACAGGCAAGTCACTGATAGAGATTTACCACTATCTATTACTAGCCTGTGTTTTTGCAATAGAGCTTGTTATTCCAACAGTTAAGTTTGAGGACTTATGGGCCACTATTTTGATATGTACACAGAGCGAGATGTAAAGAAATATGAATCTCCAGGAACAATTAAATACCTTATACGCTAATGCTTAATTGCTACCAAAGACGGCCTAATCTAACTTTGATTTTGCCACCTAGTTTATGCAGAATTTTGCCACCTGGTTTATGCCTTTTAAGTTCATTCTGAATATCAACACTTAATGTGAAAAATCCACTCAGAACATATAAATTCCTTCTTAGCTTTGGTAGTACCATCAGAAGGCTCCTGCACTCTCTCCCTCCCTCTTTTATCTCTGAACTGTCACGGGCTCTCTCACTGAGCCAAGCACGCTCAGCCCATGTGTTACCTAACTCCTGCCTCTGAGATACTACAGGATGACATACCTTTCTCTCATCCCTGCAGTAGCTCATGTGAGGTTGTGTATTGTCTCTGTGAATATTAGGCTTAGATTTCCCTGAGCAGAAAGGATTAGGTATTCCTTATCTTAATTTTGGTTCTTTGTTTCCTAAATTAGTTTATCTAATGCTCAGTCTGTAATAATTGAACTCTAGCAACCACATGCACTTGGGATTAGAAATGCAGCCCTGTGTTATGATATAGAAGAACTAACCTAATATAGAGAGGCACAGTGGTTAAGTAGAGATAAGGTCACTTATTAGCTGGATGCTCCTGGGCACGGCCTGAGCCTCAGTTTCCCCATCTGCAAAATAAAGAGAAACCACCTACCTAATAATATGTACTGAATAAAACTATTTTGCCAGGAATTCAGATCTCTCAATGATTAGGCCCCCAACTATCACCTTAATTTGATCTCTTCCTCATTCCTTCCAGATGTACTGTTTTCTTAGCCTCCAGGCCTCAACCTAGAATGCCATACACCTTAATTCAGTATAACAAGATACTCCCTGACCTTCCAGGCTCCTCAATGCCACCTTTTTTTTTCTTCTTCTTCTTCTTCTTTCAGGTCAAGGGTTAATTCTCTCTGCTCTAAAATTCCCAAGCATATTTTATGTCCATACTGCATGACTTTCATCCCGTGCCGCCTAATGTAATAACTGTAAACAGATTTGCTCTCCCTGAATGGCCCGTAGTCTCTTTTTCTTGTTTTGTTTTGAGACATGGTGTCACTCTGTTGCCCAGGCTGGAGTACAGTGGTGCGATCTTGGCTCACTGCAACCTCTGCCTCCCAGGCTCAAGCGATTCTCCTGCCTCAGCCTCTCAAGTAGCTGGGATTACAGGTGTGCGCCACTACCACTGGCTACTTTTCATAGTTTTAGTTAGAGACAAGGTTTCATCATGTTGCCCAGGCTGGTCTTGAACTCCTGACCTCAAATGATCCACTCACCTTGGCCTCCCAAAGTGCTGGGATTACAGGTGTGAGCCACCACGCCCAGCCCAGCCCATAGTCTCTTTAAGTGTATTCCTGTTGCCCATACGATGCTTGGCACAGTGGGCCACATGTAAAAGATGACCAAAAAATACTGACAGGAGGAAACAAACTGCAGGTTATAATTTAACTATTATAAGGGTCCCAGAGATCGTCAGGAGGAGACTTGCCCGTGCCCTTTTTCTGTGGGTTCCATGAGCAGCTGCCATCCAACCCAGCCCTGACACTCCCTAAGGTGGATGGATCATGTGTGGACAGATGTGAATGTGGGCGACAAGCTTGATAACATCTGCCCTGCTGTGAATTGTTCCAACTAAAATAACCTACTTTGTCTGCATTCACCAAAGAGGCCTCAGGGTTGGAGAAAACAATCAAATCAGACATTCTGCAGAGGATGTTCTGTTAACTAAACCAGTAAATATGAACTTAAACATAAATCACCAAGACCTGGTAAGTGAGTGAAAATCATTTTTCTCCTTCACAAGCCATTCTTGACTCTCCAGGAAGAGGAAATGCAAAATAATTTTTCTCTCCCACATCATGACCCTGGCTATTTCCATTAGCCATTACAGTTTGTGGTAGCCAGGGGCTCCACATACAGGTTGAACATCCCCAATCTGAAATCCAAAATGCTCCAAAATCTCAAACTTTCTGAGTAAACCAGACAGAGAGGACCTCATGGAGCTGATGCGCTTACAGGGGGAAAAGCAGACAGCTACTTACATATTTACTTGTTAAATAAAAGTGATAAGTATAATGGAGGAAAAGCACAGGTGAGTGGATAATACATTGACCAGGATGACCCGACCTAACTTTTTGTTTATCTGCAAAAATGGGAAGGCCAAGGATGGTTTTCCTAAAGACCTGACATATGAACCCGGCTCTGAAGGATGACAATGCAAAAAACAAAAGAAAGTAAGTTTTGAAAGAAAAGGGGAGATCCCTACAGAAGGTGGGAAAAGCATTATTATTAATGATAATAAAAAATCATTCTTGGCTGGGCACGGTGGCTCATGCCTGTAATTCCAGCACTTTGGGAGGCTGAGGCAGGTGGATCACCAGAGGTCAGCAGTTTGAGACCAGCCTGGCCAACATGGTAAAACTCCATCTCTACTAAAAATGTAAAAATTAGCCGGATGTGGTGGTGCACGCCTGTAGTCCCAGCTATTTGGGAGGCTGAGGCAGGAGAATCACTTGAACTTGGGAAACAGAGGTTGCAGTGAGCAGAGATCACGCCACTGCAGTCCAGCCCGGACGACGGAGCAAGACTCTGTCTCAAAAAAAAAAAAAAATTATTTTGACCACTGTTTCTCTTTAATTGTTCTTTCTATCTTGTTTCAGTTTTGGAGGAACCATAATTCTTTTTAGCATAATTCATCAGTTTGTCTCAAATCAAAGATCTGGTTTCCTACAGATTCCCCAATGCTTTGCATATGAAAAATAATCTGGCTTTCAAACTATAAAACCAAACAGCTATCAATGTACTGTATATAGTTAGCTCCTAAAACCCATGGCATACTTTCATCATTTGAGAGACGTTTATAAACTAAGATAATATTTACTGAGCAGCTACTATGTGCCAGTGGGCCAAGTGCTCTAAGGCCATTTTCTCATTCAACACTCAACAGATAGGCACCACTGTCATCATCTCCACTTTACAGATGGGGAACCCAGGACAGAAAGGCTGAGTCGTCCAACAGCACCTGGCTTGTAGGTGGCAGAGTCAGGACTGGGACCAATACAAGCAGAAGACTTGAAAGTCCATACTAATTAGGGCCTCATCCCAACATTCTGCTGCTGGCCAAATACATCATGTAATTCCACATCTCCATGCCTTTGCTCAGGCCATTTACTCTACCAGGAATGCTAATCCTTCCTTCTTCCCTTCCCACGTCCTCATAAACACATGTTCTTCTTCTAAAACCCACCTTAAACATACTTCCATTGTGAAATGCCGCCCTTTTCTTTTCTCTTTTTCTTTTTTTTTGAGACAGAGTCTCACTTTGTCGCCCAGGCTGGAGTGCAGTAGTGAGATCCTGGCTCACTGCAACCTCTGCCTCCTGGGCTCAAGTGATTCTCATGCCTCAGCCTCCTGAATAGCTGGAATTACAGGAACGCGCCACCACAACTGCCTAACTTTTAAAATTTTTAGTAGATACCGGGTTTCACCATGTTGGCCAGGCTGGTCTCGAACTCCTGACCTCAAGTGAGCCACCCACCTCAGCCTCCCAAAGTGCTGGGATTACGGGCATGAGCCACCACGCCTGGCCTGCAAAACACCCACCTTTTCTAGATTATAAACTGTAAAGATAAAGAAACAAAGGTAAAAATAAAGGAAAAAAGAGCCTGCTCTTGCTGTGGCCTGGTAATAATTTTCTAGAAAGAGCCACTGACAAACAAGGGCAAGAAGTTACCTAGAGAAGGGACTGAAAGAAAAGAGAAACAGGCATTGCTAGGCCATCTCCAGTTGCAAAGCACCTGATCGACCAAATCTCTGGCTTGCAAGTCCTTCATTTCTCCTACATACTCTGGGATGGTGGGCACGAGCATGTGCACCAAATCCCTGCACAATCCAGACTATGTGCAGCTCTAGTGTGTATAAAGGAACAGAACCAGGCCTCCCCTGCAACAAGCCTTCATCAGCTTCCTGCACCAGCCTGCCTGAGAGTTCAACAGGAGTTTACTTGTCGGGATGGACCCAGCCTTGGGAAAGCCACAGCCTGCTAAAGAAGATACAACCAAGGCCGGATTAAGGGAGGCAAGAAAAAGAACTGGAGGGACGGGGACGCTTTATAACCAGCTGCAAGGGGAAGATGTTTAGGGAGGCAAACAAAAGCAGCGCATTTCCATGAGCTTCATTTAATTTATATTTAGCCTTCTCATTCTCAGTAATTGAATGCATTATTTATTTTGGCCAGCAATTGCTGCCTGTGGCTTTCAGGAGAAAAATAATAGGCTTTTAAGGTTTAGCGCCACAGCAGTTAGAGACTTGAGTAAAAATCATCGATAAATTATTAAACATGAAGCGGACTCCACATTCCGGCTCTCCTGCAATAGCTGAAAGTGACAGAGGAGGCAGACGAGGAGCTCAGAGTCCTGACACGGAGGGTGCTGTCTTTATCCATGCACAGTGTATGGGGCTGTTCTTACACCAACTGTCCCTCGGTGGGGACGGAGGATGTTATAGGAAGCGCAACAGGGAGAAATGACTCACAGCTCTCCTTTAACACTTCTTGGGAGCACCAAATCTTTGATAAGGGGGATAACTTTATCCAGGCAGAGAATTTTTGTTTTGCTTTTTCAAAAAAAATTACCATGAAGCCCTATATGGGATCTAATCATAAATTTCCCGAGATCCACAACATTCAAATCCATGGTCCTGATCTTATAACATTGGAAGAAGAAAGATCTAGGCTTCCAAAGCCTCCATGCAGGTTCTGGTAAGTGGTGTCAGAGGTTTGGTATCTGCAGCTCACAACTGGTTCCTATTATTGCAGGTAAAACCAACTCAGGTGTGCCTACCTAGGTCCACCATTCCTGAGCTTTTAAAGAAGGAACCCATTTATAAGCAGATTTAAAATTTCTAATATCCAAGAAAGAGTCTTCTAATTTTCATCCTGTGCATCACTGGGTTTTTGGTGGTGACTGTTAATTTTTGTTTCTCACTAACCCATTGTTCTTTTTTTTGAGACAGTCTTACTGTGTTGCTCAGGTGGTGCGATCTCGGCTCACTACAACCTCCACCTCCCAGGTTCAAGCGACTGTTGTGCCTCAGCCTCCCGATAACCCATCATTCTAACCAAAGCAAGCAGTAGGAGAAAGTTCCATGTTGACCTACACACAATGAAGACACATGCCTGTCCTAGCGGGGAGAGGGGGTATCACAGACAATAAGCAAGTAAACAAACATAGTAAGAAAGCATCGGATTGTGGAATGTGCAACGATGATAATGAGGATGATGCTGCAGAGGTGACAGAGTGGGGCGGGGTGGCCAGCAGAGGCCTCCATAAAGAGCTGTGGCTTGTTCTCACCATCTGCCTTGTCATTAAAAAAAAATACAACTATCTGGGGAAAAATCATTGTAGAAAGAGGGAACAAACCCACAAAGGCTCTGAACTGGGAGACCACTGACTATGTTCAAAGGACAAAAGCAGGCCTGTGTGGCTAAAGCAAATGGGAGATGAGGATGCAGGCAGTTGAGGATGGAGGTGGGCAGGCACCAGCTCACAGGGGAACTCGAGAAGCAAGTGTTCAGCTGCACTCAGAAGCTACTGAAGTTCTCCGTGAGTTAAAAGCAAAACCAAGCAGAGTTTTAAAGGTTCCTGGACAGCAACCATGTATGAAGACTTCACTGCCCAGAGTTGCTCCAGTTGAATCAAGACACAGATGATCCCCAGAACTTCTGTGGCAGTGGTTCAAAGAACGGAGGAGTGACCACTCTCCAACTGGCCCAGAATGCCCTACCAAGACAATGGCAACAAGTGGTGAGGCGCCAGCCTTGGCATAATCTGTGCAGTTGTGTCGGGAAAAGAACCACCACTGAACACCTCAGTCCACCTCCTATGGCGCAATGGAAGTGCCCCAGCGTTCCTTTAGGCTTCCCAGTCAATGCAGCGGTGAAGAGGCATAGGCCTTGAGCCAGACAGATCAGGGGCTGAGAGCTGGCTCAGTGACTCAGGAGTGGACCTACCCCAAGCAAGTTAGTTGGCCACTCTCTGCCTCAGTTTACTCACCTGGGCAATGAGGCACCAACCACAGCACCGGCCCCATGTGGCTGCTGGGAGGATGAAATGAGATAACATGTACAAAGGGCTTGCCACATCACAAATGCTTCATAAATGTCACGTAAAGATTTACCCTCTGTGTTATGGCCTGCAGGGTGGGTTCCGTGCTGCTGACCTGCCTGCATGCCCTTGGTGTACACCATTGCAGTAGGTAACCAGGGTGTCCTGCAGCAAACACTGGGGCTTTCCACCTGAGTGCCTTCTCTTGGCTCAAGTATGGAGCAGGCCAGAATGCCAGGGGGTTAATATCTCAGAAGCAGCGCTCTGTCAATGACAGATGAGAATAAAGGGAAAATCACCTGTCTTCCTTGCCCTTCAGGTGGAGAAACACTGGCTGTGTCTGACAAAACCGCCCAGATAGGAACGAGCTTCAGCTGCCCACAGGAACGACCTGTTCGATGGTGCCTGTTTTTCTGGCTGCCTTTCCTTCCCTGTCTCATCTCACATCACCCTTCTGATAGCACTGAGATCACCTTCTCCCAAATAAACGATCCTGAGCATCCTTGCCTAATGGATGGCTTTGGTGCCTAGTATGGAAAGATCCATCTTGGGCAGAAATTTCATCGGTAACAGCAAACTGTAGGGTATTTGTTCTACCACAGATGAGATGGTACTTGTGTGTCTCTGGGGTTTCAAACACACAAACATCAACAACAACAAAGAAACATGAATGTGAAGCAGTCCTCATGTCTCACATTCCCCAGGTGTGCTGAGCTCAGGACATCTGAGCCACACGACCTGATCTGTCCTAGGCAGATTTAAGAAGGTTCTTACAGGAAGACATCTGTGCTCTATGATCTGACTCTATAAATGCATATGTGTCCAGTGCTTCCTAACAGAGAAACAAATTTAAAACTCATCACTTTTTTTTTTTTTTTTTTTTTTTTTAAGACGGAGTCTCGCTCTGTCGCCCAGGCTGGAGTGCAGTGGCCGTATCTCAGCTCACTGCAAGCTCCGCCTCCCGGGTTCACGCCATTCTCCCGCCTCAGCCCCCAGAGTAGCTGGGACTACAGGCGCCTGCCACCTCGCCCGGCTAGTTTTTTTTTTTTTTTGTATTTTTTAGTAGAGACAGGGTTTCACCGTGTTAGCCAGGATGGTCTCGATCTCCTGACCTCGTGATCCGCCCGTCTCGGCCTCCCAAAGTGCTGGGATTACAGGCTTGAGCCACTGCGCCCGGCAACTCATCACTTATTATTCTTTTTTTTCTTTCCTCCTTAAAGGAATCTCTCTTGGTCGAGCGCAGTGGTTCACGCCTGGAACCCCAGCACTTTGGGAGGCTCACTGGAGCCCAGGTGGGGGATGGGAGGAACATTTGAGCTCAGGAGTTCAAGACAAGCCTGGGCAACAAAGCGAAATTTCATCTCTATAAAAAATAAAAATAAAAACATTAGCTGTGTGTGGTGGTATGCGCCTGCAGTCCTAGCTACTCGGGAGGACTGCTTGAGCCCAGGAGTTCGAGGTTACAGGGAACTATGATTGCACTACTACACTCCAGCGTGGGTGACAGAGCGAGACTCTGTCTCTAAAAAAAGAAATCTTTGTCTCTCTCTACACACATATGCACACACCTCAGTCAGTTTTCCTAAACAGCAAGGGACTGCCCGAGATGAGAGAATGATGGACTTACCTTGGGAGAGGCACTGGTTGGCCAAGGCCACCTGACCAGAATGCAGGTAGAGATTGAGACGTGTGAAGATGCCCGCCAGGGAGGGGATGGTGATGAAGCAGTAGGCAACACAGGCCTAGGAGAAGGGAAGAAACATTAACGCTGGCAATGCCACGGTGGCAGAATCATACTCCTGTTTTCATCCCTCATGTATTTCCAAGTAAAGAAACTTACAACAGTGAATCTCCCCATTCTGAGCCCCAATTTTCCCCTCTTGTACAACTCTGCTATGTCTGACGACCCTCAAGGAGGACGGGGGTGTGAGGGGAGTGAGTGATAATGCAGGAAAAACCAATCCTCACCCATCATCATGGGAAGTAAATACGTAGCACCTAACATTGATAAACTGAGAAATAGCTGTTTAAACCAATTACTTAAAAATATGGAGGTAATTAGAAGTAGTTGCTAAAGTTTGAGGTGGCTGACTGAGGAAAAACAAGCAAGGTGACAAAGGGCAGAGCCAGGATGTTTATTTTTTACCATAATCTTTTCTTTTTTTTTGAGATGGAGTCTCGCTCTGTCACCCAGGCTGGACTGCAGTGGCGCGATCTAGGCTCACTGCAAGCTCCGCCTCCCGGGTTCCCGCCATTCTCCTGCCTCAGCCTCCCAAGTCGCTGGGACCACAGGCGCCGCCACCTCGCCTGGCTAATTTTTTGTATTTTTTAGTAGAGACGGGGTTTCACCGTGTTAGCCAGGATGGTCTCGATCTCCTGACCTCGTGATCCGCCCGTCTCGGCCTCCCAAACTGCTGGGATTACAGGTGTGAGCCACCGCGACTAGCACCGTAATCTTTTCAATATAATTTCATGTTTAAAAATACAGACACATATTTATTTATTTTTTACTGATAATTTTTATTTATTTTTCATTATACTTTAAGTTCTAGGGTACATGTGCACAACATGCAGGTTTGTTACGTATGTATACATGTGCCATGTTGGTGTGCTGCACTCATTAACTCATTATTTACATTAGGTTTATCTCCTAATGCTAATAGGTCCCGGTGTGTGATGTTCCCCTTCCTGTGTCCAAGTGATCTCATTGTTCAATTCCCACCTATGAGTGAGAACATGCGGTGTTTGGTTTTCTGTTCTTGCGATAGTTTGCTGAGAATGATGGTTTCCAGCTGCATCCATGTCCCTACAAAGGACATGAACTCATCCTTTTTTATGGCTGCATAGTATTCCATGGTGTATATGTGCCACATTTTCTTTTTTTTTTTTTTTTTTTCTTTTTTTTTTGAGATGGAGTCTCGTTCTGTTTCCCAGGCTGGAGTGCAGTGGCTGGATCTCGGCTCACTGCAAGCTCCGCCTCCTGGGTTTATGCCATTCTCCTGCCTCAGCCTCCCAAGTAGCTGAGACTACAGGCGCCCGCCACCTCGCTCGGCTAGTTTTTTGTATTTTTTAGTAGAGACGGGGTTTCACCGTGTTACCCAGGATAGTCTCGATCTCCTGACCTCGTGATCCGCCCGTCTTGGCCTCCCAAAGTGCTGGGATTACAGGCTTGAGCCACCATGCCCGGCCATGCCACATTTTCTTAATCCAGTCTGTCACTGATGGACATTTGGGTTGATTCCAAGTCTTTGCTATTGTGAATAATGTCACAATAAACACACGTGTGCATGTGTCTTTATAGCAGCATGATTTATAATCCTTTGGGTATATAACCAGTAATGCGATGGCTGGGTCAAATGGTATTTCTAGTTCTAGGTCCTTGAGGAATTGCCACACTGTTTTCCACAGTGGTTGAACTAGTTTACAGTCCCACCAACAGTGTAAAAGTGTTCCTATTTCTCCACATCCTCTCCAGCACCTGCTGTTTCCTGACTTTTTAATGATTGCCATTCTAACTGGTGTGAGATGGTATCTCATTGTGGTTTTGATTTGCATTTCTCTGACGACAAGTGATGATGAGCATTTTTTCATGAAAAAACACAGACACAAATTTCTTTCTTAAAATTTTGAGCAGGGCTGGGTGCAGTGGCTCACACCTGTCATCCCAACACTTTGGGAGGCTGAGGCAGGAGGATCACTTGAGGCCAGGAGTTTAAGACCAGCCTGGGCAACCCAGTGAGACTCCCCAACTCTACAAAAAACAAAAAAATTATCCAGGCATGGTGGTTACAGTGAGCTATGATGGTACCACTGCACTCCTGCCTGGGTGACAGTGCAAGACCCTGTCTCCAAAAATAAATACATGAATGAATAGATAAATAAATTTTGAGAAGCATATCTGATAAAATTTTCAGCTTCAAGAAGCTGAAAATGATTTTTCAAAGTTTAACATCAGGCTGGGTGTGGTGGCTCACGCCTGTAATCCCAGCACTTTGGGAGGCCGAGGCGGGCAGATAACTTGAGGACAGGAGTTTGAAACCAGGCTGGCCAGCATGGTGAAACCACCATCTCTACTAAAAATACAAAAATATTAGCCGGGGATGGTGGCGTGCGCCTGTAATCCCAGCTACTCAGGAGGCTGAGGTAGGAGAATCGCTTGAACTTGGGAGGCGGAGGTTGCAGTGAGCTGAGATCGCACCACTGCACTCCATCCTGGGCGACAGAGCAAGATTACGTCTCAAAAAAAAAACAAAAACAAAGTTGGGCATCATTTTTATCTAGAGGAAAAAAGGTCTTTCAGTTATAAGAACAATATTATTATACATATTTTTATATTAGAAACTATTTTATATTTTATAATGTTATAAAATATGTGTTATATTAGTATATGAGAAAATGAAAGCTAATCCAGCTGGCAATAAAAATGCAGATCCGGCCGGGCGTGGTGGCTCAAGCCTGTAATCCCAGCACTCTGGGAGGTCAAAACGGGCGGATCACGAGGTCAGGAGATCGAGACCATCCTGGCTAACACGGTGAAACCCCCCCTCTACTAAAAAATACAAAAAACTAGCTGGGCAAGGTGGCGGGCGCCTGTAGTCCCAGCTACATGGGAGGCTGAGGCAGGAGAATGGCGAAAACCTGGGAGGCGGAGCTTGCAGTGAGCTGAGATCCGGCCACTGCACTCCAGCCTGGGCGACAGAGCGAGACTCCGTCTCAAAAAAAAAAAAAAAAAAAAAAAAAAAAAAAATGCAGATCCATCGCTCATTCACCTTCCCCACAACACATATTAAAATTCAGACTCATTTAACCATTTCTCTTGAAAACATTAGAAAATGGATCATTCCACAGATACAGGGAAAAATTAATGTGAAAAATCAATACTAAACCATTCTTATCATGACACACTCATCTTTCCCTGGGAAGAGTAATTTAGTAACCCGCAAGCTAAACAGCCCAGTGGAGTTCGAAGTCCGACAGTCCTTATCTTGAGAACGTACCCGGACAAATGCAGCCGTCTTTCTGGAATGATTTCCTTTCATTAGTTTTCTTGTCTCCATTGCCAACCGGTTCACACTCTGAATTTGTTAATAAAACAGAAATGGTAATGAAGTGATGGCTGATTGGGATGAATGTCTTCCACAGAAATTTGAACATTAACTACATACAGGTCAATGAGAACAAGCTTTCTAGGACCAAGACTGGTTAGCACTAAACCCTGAAACGCCAAAGGGGTCATCAGGCCTGATCCAATCATGGCTTGAGCAAACATCTCCAAGAGGGTAGAACAAAAGGCAGTGTTTGCTACGTGAGTCATGCCTTTTGATCAGCATTATCAGTGACCATTTTCTGGCTTAATGAATACCTGGGACTCACTTACTCCATTTCCAGAAATCCTACCACACCAAAGTTTAAGCATGTAGAGATCTTAAGAGACACCTCCAAAGCATACCATTTAGACAATCAGACCACACCATTCAGCTATACAATACCAACAATAAGAACAATAACGATAGTAGCCACATCATCACTAATAAGTGTTCCAAGCACTATTTAAGAGCTATACATTCATTGGTTCACTTAAGCTTCATAATCCCAGGGTGGATACTATTACCTCCCCTGTTTTCCAGATAAAGTTTCTAGATTTAGGTCTTAAGTTTAGTTGTGCTAAATTACTTGCTAACCAACAAATAAATACATATGAAAGTTATTCTCCTTGAATAGACATGAAATAATGAAAGAGCTTTAGGGAACCCTTCCACAGATATAAAAGGTGTGGACCTGCGGTTCCCAAACTGTGCACGATGGCACCCTGGGGTGCTGCAGCAAAGGCAGCAAATTCACAGGCGTGTCACAGTTTTTTAGGATAACACAGCAATATTTGTTTGTTGCCACTTTGCAAAGCACTGGTGCAAGGCTGATTTGATGATAGATTGCTTTATATCCCTTATAGCCACATCATATATTTGTAAAACTTGTTTTTTGTGGCTACTGTGATCAAAAGCAAGTTTAAGAGCTATGCAAAAATAAATGTAAAAAAAGTGAATGTAAAACAAGAAATAAGAATAGCATCACCAATCTAATTCCAAACTTTATGAAGCTGTGATATGCCTCATAAGTACACACCCATCATTACTAATTATGGCTAAGAAAAAAATAGGCCAGGCTTGGTGGTTCATGTCCTAATCCTAGCACTTTGGGATGCCAAAACAGGTAGATCACCTTAGGTCAGGAGTTCAAGACCAGCCTGGTCAAGATGGTGAAATGTCATCTCTACTAAAAAATACAAAAATTAGCCAGGCATGGTGGCGGGCACCTGTAATTACAGCTACTCGGGAGGCTGAGGCAAGAGAATCACTTGAACCCAGGATGTGGAGGTTGTAATGAGCCAAAATCGTGCCATTGCACTCTAGCCTGGGCAACAGAGCAAAAACTCCATCTCAAAAAGAAAAGGAAAAAAGGTATTATTTTTCTTTCAATTTATAGATATATTTTCTTCAAATGGCTATCAAGTTGTAAGAGCATAAATACTCAAGTTGTCTGAACCTCTTTTTTTTTTTTTTTTTTGAGATGAAGTCTCCCTTTGTTGCCTAGGCTAGAGTGTAGAGTGCAGTATCACGATCTCTGCTCACTGCAACCTCCACCTCCCAGATTCAAGTGATTCTTCTGCCTCAGCCTCCCAAGTAGCTGGGACAACAGGTGCCAGCCACCATGCCTGGCTAATTTCGGTATTTTTAGTAGAGACAGGGTTTCACCATATTGGCCAGGCTGGTCTCAATGATCTGCCAGCCTCAGACTCTCAAAGTGCTAGGATTACAGGTGTGAGCCATCACATCCAGCCTGAACCTAATTTCTTAATAAACAGGTCCGTTATTGGCCGGGCGCGGTGGCTCAAGCCTGTAATCCCAGCACTTTGGGAGGCCGAGACGGGCGGATCACGAGGTCAGGAGATCGAGACCATCCTGGCTAACACGGTGAAACCCCGTCTCTACTTAAAAAAAAAAAAAAAAAAAAAAACTAGCCGGGCGAGGTGGCGGGTGCCTGTAGTCCCAGCTACTCGGGAGGCTGAGGCAGGAGAATGGCGTAAACCCGGGAGGCGGAGCTTGCAGTGAGCTGAGATCCGGCCACTGTACTCCAGCCTGGGCGACAGAGCGAGACTCCGTCTCAAAAAAAAATAAATAAATAAAAATAAATAAATAAATAAACAGGTCCGTTATTAATTCTTTTGGTCTGAGAGCACCACAAAAAGTTACTGAGAGATGCCATGATCCAAGAAAGTTGGGAACCTCTTATTAGGTAAGAAGGGGCTCCTTCTGGTTAGATTTCTGTAAATCACTTAACTCTGTCGCTGGCATGCAGAAATGAGAAAATGCAAATCTCACAGAAAAACAGATCAATAAAACCAAAGTTGTAAGTTTATTAACCTTTGAGAAAGCACCTTTCATACCATAGAGAACAGTAACAAAACAGGACCAGAAGAATCCCAGATTAAGGCTGGGTACAGTGATTCACGCCTATAATCCCAGCATTTTGGGAGGCCAAGGCAGGAGGACTGCTGGATGTGAGGAATTTGAGACTAGCCTGGGCAACACAGTGAGACCTCATCTCTCAAAAAACAGAAAAACAAAAAACAAAAAAAAACAATATTTAAAATAGCTGGGCATGGAGGCTTGAGCTGGTAGTCCTAGCTACTCAGGAGGCCGAGACAGGAGGATTGCTTGAGCCCAGGAGTTCAAGGCTACAGTGAGCTATGATTGCGCCACTGCACTCTAGCCTGGGTGACAGAGTGAGACCCTGTCTCTAATAAAATAAAATAAAAATAAATGATTGGGATGTAGATGATCAATAAACATGTATTGAGAGAAGAAAGTAACGAATGAAAATACTTACGTGAATCAGCTGCACAAGAACAGGCTCCAGATTGCAAAACATTGACCTGGACTCAACATAAAAACTCAGCTGCTGTTCAAAATCACGGCCAAAGGAAACCTAGAATCAAGGAGAAAGATGCTGAAGGGGACAGTGGTATTTTTAGAGGGAACACAAGCACATGGTATGACTGAAATATTATTGCCACCTCATCTTTATGACATGGGCACTGGACTAGAACATAAGAAGTCAGAGGGTATAAAGCAGAAGCTCAGAGTGTAAATAGAATTTTCCAGGCTCCGAAGGAAACCACTGGAAAGGGAATAATGGGATATTGTTTGTCAGCTGTGGCCTTGTCACAGAACATGAATGGGGTTATTGGGGGCCATTTGTCAGAAGGTTTGCCATCGTAACGGTCACACCTTTCTGCTTCCTGATGGGGAGCCAACCTCGGCAGCTCACTGGTGGCTACAGAAGCCATAGATGGAAGTTTCTCCACCATTAAACCATCACCTCGTCTCCTATTTCTTCAAATTTATGAACAGCTGGTTAGTAAGAAAAACTTTACTGTTCATCAATGATTTTTGTCCAGATTAGGTTTACTATCGTCATTTCCATTACAGCTATCATGTTTCATATCTGATTTCCTTATATTCTTTTCCATAATAACTCGGCACCTTTCAGACAATGCCGTAAAAAGATAAAACACCACATGATGAGTACAAAAAGCAAGGACAACGGAGAGTGACCTGGGAAAATCCATAGGTTGGTTTTCTAACACAGGAACTGAAAGGCTAATCCTGAATTTTCATCAAAATCGGTATTTCACCCACAGAGTCAGGTGGACTAATCAACCCGCATTATTGAACAAGTCAGAATTTCAAGGTTATTTTCAAAGTGATCTCGTCATTTTCGTCTCTGTCAGCTTTGGTCCTGACTTTTCTATTAAAATAGAAGATATTGACAGCAGTTGGTGTTTTGGCACCCAGAATGAAGGCGAAGACTGCTCAGGCTTGGGAGAGCATAATGGTGGGATGTTCCCCAAGGAGGCTGCAGGACTCCCTCCCACTCTGCTTGCCTTTCTGCAATGTCTCCTTGGACTACCCGCATCAAAAGGCAGAGGCTCTCCCCCTCCAGACTGGCCCTGTGACTTGCTTTGACCCACAGATTGCAGTAGAATGTGGCCAGGGTTTACTGTGTGATTTCTTTTTTTTTTTTCTTTTCTTTCTGAGATGGAATTTTGCTCTTGTTGCCCAGGCTGGAGTGTGCAGTGGCATGGTCTTGGCTCACCACAACCTCTGCCTCCCGGGTTCAAGCGATTCTCCTGCCTCAGTCTCCCGAGTAGCTGGGCTTACAGGCATGCACCACCACACCCGGCTAATTTTGTATTTTTATCAGAGACAGGGTTTCACCATGTTGGTCAGGCTGGTCTTGACCTCCTGACCACAGGTGATCCACCTGCCTCAGCCTCCCAAAGTGCAGGGATTACAGGCGTGAGCCACCGCACCCGGCCTCACTGTGTGATTTCTAAGACTTGGCCTTAAAATGCCTTGCTGCTTCTGTCTGTGCCTTCATAGAAGGCAACACCAAGTAAGAAAGCTCAATTGAAACCACTGACTGAGAACAGTGGAGAGAAAGAGAGGACATGGAAGAAAACCAAGATGGCCACAGCCCATATCCAGCACCAAAGTCCTGGAGAAAGGAACACGGCCACTGTGGATCCTCCAGCCGAATCGTGCCACACCAGTGCCACACCACACTGCCTGCAGCAGCCTGGTTACCGAGCTGATCCACAGTTTAAGAAAAAATAAAAAACTCATGCTGGGTGCAGTGGCTCAGGCCTGTAATCCCAGCACTTTGGGAGGCTGAGGCTGGAGGATTGTTTGAAGCCAGGAGTTGGAAACCAGCCTGGGCAACATACCAAGACCCTCGTCTCGAACCCACTCCCCCCGGCACAAAAAAACAAAACAAAAGAAGCCCTGTTATTTAAAACCACTAAGTTTTGGGATGAGCTGTTACTCAGCAGCAGATAAGTAAAACAGATGGGGAGTGGCTATCTGGCGTTTTGCCTGCCCGGCATAGTTTCCATCACCATCGGATGATTTGCATCAGCTGCTTCAGGACACACCTTCTTTCCACTCTCGGCCCTCCTGACTCAGGTCACCCAGGTGTGCTTGGGGCCACGACCCATGTTAATCCAAAGAGACTCAATCCCAGGACTTCGTCAGAGCCCCGCCTGCTGGGCTGCAGAGCCGGGGAAATGGAAACCTGGAGCTGTGGTGCAGCAAGCCCAGCTGAGCCAACGGGGCAGAGTCCGGGGCTAAAGATGGACAGGGAAGGCAGGTCCTGATGACATCCGGGAGACCCTGAGCCCGGCTGCTGCTTTGGAGAGTTCCAGCCCCCTGGACTTTTTGTCCCATGAGCCAAGAAATCCCTCCTCCCATCACCCACCACGTCCCCCCACCTTTTTCCTCTTAAGCCAGTTTGTCTTGGCTCTCTTTGCCCCCAGGGGAGTCCTGGCTAATGTAAGATGTTTTCTAATTTCATCTTATCTCACTAAGAATGAAAAGCACCAGAGAACATAATGTTAACTGCTTTTGCCAGAATAAGGATAAACAATTACATCACACTTCCAAGTGCACTGAAACTTTTTCCCTAAGACTTACCATTTTTATAAATCCATTAATCAAATATGACAGCATTCTTTTTTCATCCTCAAGAGTGAGTGCACTAAAATCAATAATTGTACATAATTAACAGATGAAAGTTTCTAAAGAAAAAAATACACAAGGGGTAAATTTAACGGGTAAGAACATTTTGCATTTTCTAGATATAAAAAACTCCGTTTATTTTTCCTTTGATAAAAATACATAATCACAATTAACATAATTTAAATATGTTTCTCATCTCCCTCAAAGATGCTGTTCTCAAGATATATTTATTAACAAGAAAAGAAAAGGTAACTTTCACTTCTTTGGAACTTGGGCAGCAAGGTCTAATGTCAAATTCTGTACTTCAGGGAAATTTCACTGAACATTTTATTTAAAAAATAAATGGAATTTATTTTGAATTTCCAGCAGGGTGTGCTGGTTCACACCTGTAATCCCAGCACTTAGGAAGGCAGAGGTAGCAGGTTCGTTTGAGCCTAGGAGTTGGAGAGTTGGAGACTAGCCTGGGCAACATGACGAGACCCCATTCTCCCCAAAGGAAACAGAAATATTTCCAATGTACAGCAAAGTTGAAAGAATTTTCCAGTAAACACACATACCACCCACCATCGAAATCCTGCCATCACCGTTTTGTTTTACACATAATTATCCATTCCCCTCTCCATCCATCAATCCGTCTTATTTTTTTGATATATTGTAAAGTAAATCTCAGGTCTCAGTTGCTTCTATTTAATAGAAAATTTAACACAAGTATAAGAAAGAAAAAGTCAAATCATTACAGTTTTGATTATACTTGTGAAGGCCTACCAACAGTTCCCCAAATTTATTTAAAAAAAATTTTAAAAGCCCAGAGAAAACAGGAGTCAGGGTTTTTGCTTCTCGGTTTGTTCTCGGAGAAAATGTTTTGGCAAAGATTGCCCACTGTCCTTCAATACAAATGTCTACTTTGTTCTTTTTTTGTATTTGTTTTGAGATGGAGTTTCGCTCTTGTTGCTCAGGCTAGAGTGCAATGGCGTGATCTTGGATCATGGCAACCTGTGCCTCCCAGGTTCAAGCGATTCTCCTGCCTCAGCCTCCCAAGTAGCTGGGATTACAGGCATGTGCCACTAAGCCTGGCTAATTTTTTGTATTATTATTATTATTTAGTAGAGATGGGGTTTCACCATGTTGGCCAGGCTGATCTCAAACTCCTGACCTCAGGTGATCCACTCATCTTGGTCTCTTAAAGTGCTGGGATTACAGGTATAAGACACCACACCCAGCCCCACTTAGTTCTTAGAACAACATTCCCTAGCCTCCTTCCCAGTTAGGGGTGGCTATGGGACAGTTCTGAACAATGGGATGTGAACACAAGTGATGTGTGAGCCTTCCCAGCTTTGTCCCTAAAAGAAAGCTGCTGCTCCCCAGTGCCCACAGGCCAGAACGTGGACATGGTTAGGTACATCAGCTTCCAGGAAGGAGACAAGGACAACAGCCCAGATAGATTGGGAGAACAATAAGACAGAAATAACCTGAGTCCCTGGATGATGTTTGAACGAAGAGCTGCCCTACCCCTACCTTCTGGTCTGTCTACTATGCACAATTTTAACAGGAGAGAAATCAACCTTCTATTTTACTTAAGCCAAAATCTGATATCTCACCAATCTAAGTGCCTTTCTAGATGCTTTTTGTGTCTTTATTTCTATTTTTGTCCACCTAAAGTCTACCGGTTCCATTTTTATGAAATGCCTCAACACTTTGATTTTCGTAACTACCCATGAATTTGAAAGCACAAAAAAATCATAGAAGATTCTAAAACGCAGAGAAAACAAAGAAGAAATACAATTCGTCTTGTTGATGGTTAAGTTCCAAAACAATTTTCTCCATTCTTGTAACATTTTCCAGTAAATCAAGCTGCTGTGTTTAAAAATTCTTTGGGGACTAAAATTTCAGCCACAAATAAGCAGGAATTGCCCTAAGCACAGTCAAATGAAAACATATTTTAAAAATAAACAAACAAAAACCAGAAAGCAAAGCAGTGACTATTCAGCCTTTGACTGAAAGGTAACGCCTGTGGATAGGCCTCAGCCCAAGTATACCGAGGAAATAAAGTCCTTCATGTAAGAAATGTAAGCAGTTTCATTTGAATTTCAAATAATTGGCTAATAAAGAGATGAAATAAAAAGGCTATGTTACTGGATGAGTGAGCTCATTATTATATTATCTGCTGCTCTCAGAAATCTCCAAGAGACATGGAGTTTGAGTTCACTTGAATGAAACCAGCTTTTTACCCGCAACATAAATTCCTTTCTAACAACAGCTGCCACGTCGCTTTCTCAAGAAGGTTACCCTCAGCCTCCTTCCTCTCCTGGACTGGAATGTCTTCGTTAGCAAGAATCTTAATACCCCCAATAAAGTAATATTATTCACAGTGGCAGCTTAAAGAATCATTCCCTAATGTTCTATTAGGTGGCATTAAGACCCAATCCATGTTATATTTCAGCTGCAAGCATGGCTTACTTCACG
Organism: Rhinopithecus roxellana; assembly: GCF_007565055.1. NCBI lineage: Eukaryota > Metazoa > Chordata > Mammalia > Primates > Cercopithecidae > Rhinopithecus > Rhinopithecus roxellana. The sequence goes on from NC_044568.1 coordinate 46,360,442, forward strand.
GAGTCATGCATGGTCTTGCAAACATGCAAAAGGGCATTCAAAATGACCGGGTCCTTCGTGGGCTCTTGTTGATGCCTAGGAGACATTTAAAGATAAAAGTCAAAGTTTTGTCCACTGTACACACTTTTGTCCACTGTACACAAAGTTCTGTCCACTGTATAGCACTGTAAGAGTGGATTCAGTTTTCATCCACTGTACACACTTGAAAAGCAGCAAATTATCCAGCTGGCATTTCACCCAGCCCAGTTTACCAGTAATGAGCCATGTTCTTGTTGTCTCAGAATTCTTTTTTTAATTTTTGAGATGGAGTCTCACTCTGTCATCCAGGCACACTGGGTGTGTCACACCCACACCCAGTGGTGTGACCTCAGCTCACTGCAGCCTCTGCCTCCTGGGTTCAAGTGATCCTCCTGCCTGTCTCCCAAGTAGCTGGGACTACAGGCATGCGCCACCACACCCGGCTAATTTTTTTGTATTTTTGGTAGACACAGGGGTTCACCATGTTGGCCAGACTGCTCTTGAACTCCTGGCCTCAAGTGATCCACCTGCCTCAGCCTCCCAAAGTGTTAGGATTACAGGCATGAGCCACCACATTTGGCCCAGAATTCTTTAAATAACAAGTTTGCTCTTCTACACACATGATAACTTCTCCTAAGTGCAAAATCACAGAAAAACTCTTCCCTTTCCTAAACCAGGTGGGCTAAGGGCAAACCTGTTTTCTTTGTTTTTTGGTTTTTTTTCACCATGCTTCTCATACCTTCTGAAGCTTCCCACCACCTGTCTGTCACTGTTTTTAATGGGCAAATTTTGCCAGGCAAAATTATTCATTTGGTTTTTCAAAAATATAAAAGGGCAAACTTATAACAAATATTTAGGTAAGTAAATTAGGTATATTTATTCCAAGCAAATTAATTAGGAATTAATATCAATCCTTAGGAAGGAATTAATCTTTTAGAAAGATGACAAGAAAAGCTTAAAACATTTGAGCACTATCAAACTCAATTTTCCAAACTGAACCATATCTATATATACTTAATATTTAAAGTAACTGTAGCCTTTTTAAACTTAACCTTGTCCTAAAAAATAATATATTGTACATGAAATCACATTAAACTATATACTGCCTAATACATTTAAAATAAATATATAACTTTAAAAATAAAAACAGGCCAGGTGCGCTGGCTCATGCCTATCATCCCAGCACTTTGGGAGGCCGAGGTGGGCAGATCACCTGAGGTCGGGAGTTCGAGACTAGCCTGGCCACCATGGCGAAACCCTGTCTCTACTAAAAATACAAAAAAATTAGCCAGGCATGGAGGTGGGTGCCTGTAATCCCAGCTACTTGGGAGGCTGAGGCAGGAAAATCGCTTGAACCTGGGAGGTGAAGATTGCAGTCAGCCAAGATCATGCCACTACACTCCAGCTTGGGTGACAGAGTAGGACCCTGCCTCAAAATAAATTTAAAAAATAATAAAATAGGCCGGGCGCAGTGGCTCACGCCTGTAATCCCAGCTCTTTGGGAGGCCGAGGTGGGCGGATCACGAGGTCAGCAAATTAAGACCATCCTGGCTAACACGGTGAAACCCCGTCTCTACTAAAATACAAAAAAATTAGCCGGGCGGGGTGTCGGCACCTATGGTCCCAGCTCCTCGCGAGGCTGAGGCAGGAGAATGGCGAGAACCCGGAGGCGGAGCTTGCAGTGAGCTGAGATTGCGCCACTGCACTCCAGCCTGGGCAACACAGCGAGACTCCGTCTCAAAAAAAAAACAATAATAATAATAATAATAAAATAAAAATAAAACCCTAGCTAGGCAAGGTGGCTCACACCTATAATCCCAGCACTTTGGGAGGCTAAGGTGGGTGGATGGCTTGAGCCCAGGAGATGAAAACCAACTTGGGCAACATAGAGAGACCCTGTCTCTACAAACAATACAAAAATCAGCTGGGTTGTAGTGGCACACACCTGTAGCCCCAGCTACCTGGAAGGCTGAGGCAGGAGGATCACCTGAGCATGAGAAGGTCGAGGCTGCAGTGAACCATAATTGTGCCACTGCACTCCAGCCTGCATGACAGAGTGAGACCTTGTCTCAAAACAAAAACAAAAACAAAAACACCTTTTTTCCATGTACCACCTTAAAATTATTTCATGTACCACGAGCAGTCAGGCAGTTTTGGGAAACACAGATTTAATCAAAAAAATGAAAAGAACTAAATTTGATTTTTTTTCTTTTTTGTTAAAGAGCTAAATTTGAAAACTGATCACAAATTAGTCAGCTACATAACTAAACACTGAAGATGAAAACCTTTCTAGTACCGGTGACTTCTTCATAAGTATGTACGCCCTGATTTGTATCCTTAAAAATGTGACTCTTCAGGGAATTTATCAAAAGACTCCTCCTTCTAAAAACATATCAAAGTAAAATGGAGCTGCTAGCAGGGCTCATGATAACGCTAGTCTGTCTCCTTAAACACGAATTACAAACTTTTATCATGACTGCTGCTTTTAATGTGGCTTTCCTTCCAGTGTAGTTTTTTGTATGAAATACGTACACATCACTCAGCCTCAAAGTGCAAGAACTGATTTTTTAGCAACAGGTTTCACAAGGGCACTGGGAATCAAGGCTTCCGCTGCACGCTGTGGCACTCACTTGATAAAGGCGTCCATGATGCATTTGCAAACCTCCACCCGCACACTCTCTTTTTGGAACATGTCCAGAAACGGCAGAAATTTTTCCTATAAATAAAGCAAGCACTCTATATGCAAATGACACAAGTTACTGGAAGGAAAGAATCTGTGGGTCTCTTTCTCTGTGGAGGTCAAAAAAGCAGAACAGAGGTTCATCTTTCTGAGTCAGGTCAGATGAGGACTCCTCTGAAATCAGGGAGAGGACCTGACTGGGCTTGTAAAAAGCTGTTACTGAGCCAGGCACAGTGGCTTATGTCTGTAATCCCAACTCTTTGGGAGGCCGAGGTGGGTGGATCCCTTGAGGCCAGGAGTTCAACACCAGCCTGGCCAACATGGCAAAACCCTGTCTCTACTAAAAATACAAAAATTAGCCAGACGTAGTGGTGCATGTCTGTAGTCCCTGCTACTTGGAAGGCTGAGGCAGGCAAATTGCTTAAACTCAGGAAGGCGGAGGTTGCAGTGAGCCGAGACCGCTCTGCTGCACTCCAGCCTGGGCAACAGAGCAAGACTCTTTCTCAAAAATAAATAAACAAGCAAACAAACAAACAAACAAAATAAAAAGCTGTTACTATTAAAACAACTTATATGCATTCCAGGGATTGGTGCTGGGACCAGTTAACATTTTGGTGAGCCATCCCAGCAACCTTTGATGACCATAAGCTTTTCCGGGCTAGGCAGACTTCAGTCTTTTTACGATTATATTGATGAGCAATGGAAGAAGAGTCAGAATACAGCTGTTCAGAGATGGCCTCGAAATTGGACTGCCTGGCTCTGAATCCTAACCTTGGTGACTTTGTGATTGTAAACAAGTTGCTCTACTTCTTCCTGCATCAGTTTTCTCATTTGTAAAGTGGGAATATGGTAGTTGCTCCCTTATCTGCGGTTTTGCTTTCCAGAGTTTCGGTTACCCTCGGTTAATGGCCATCTGAAAATATTAAATAGAAAATTCTAGAAATAATTCATTCACTTTTATTTTTATAGTATTTTATTTCTTTGAGACAGAGTCTCGCTCTGTTGCCTAGGCTCGAGTGCACTGGTGCAATCTCGGTTCACTGCAACCTCAGCCTCCCCAGTAGCTGGGACTACAGGCATGCATCACCACACCTGGCTAATTTTTTGCAGTTTTAGTAGAGACAGGGTTTCGCCATGTTGGCCGGGCTGGTCTGGAACTCCTGATCTCAGGTGATCTGCCTGCCTCGGCCTCTGAAAGCGCTGGGATTCCAGGTGTGAGCCACCATGCCCAGCCTCTTTCATTTGAAATTGAGCATTGCTCAGAGTAGTGTAATGAAATCTCACACTATACTGTTCTGTCCCACCCAGGCTGTGAGTCATCCCTTTGTCTAGTGTCTCCACATCGTAGACGCTACCCGCTTGTTAGTCACTTAGTAGCTGACTTGGTCATTGGATTGACTGTCATGGTATCACAGCATTTTTGTGTTCAAAGAACACTTATTTTACTTAATAATGCTCCCAAAGTACAAGAGTAGCGATGCTGGCATATCGTTATAATTGTTCTACTTTAGCTATTGTTGTCAATCTCTTAGTATGCCTAATTTATAAATGAAACTTTATTGTAGGTATGTATTTATAGGATAAAACATAGTATACACAGGATTCAGCATGATCTGCGATTTCGGGCAACTCCTGGGCGGTCTTGGAACATATTCCCCCTTGATAAGAAAGCAGTACTGTAGTGATAACTCCTACTTCCCTGCGGTGGTATGAAACTGATGTGAGGCAATACTTGTATATTTCCAGAACAGTCCTTGGAGGGTGGTATATGTCCAATAAATATTAGCTGCTATGATTAAAATAAAAACTCTTACAATCCTGTGAGCATACATAAATGGATCCTGGAAGAGGGAAGTGAAGGGAGAGACACAGAATGTTACTATATAGAGAATAACCTAGATTCCTACTTGCCCAGGGCACTGAGCAAACTTGAACAGACATCGCAGGATATTTTAAATTTTTGAGGGAAACATGGTAAATCTCAACTGTCAGACACTGAAACAACTACTAGCTCAATGTGTTTCACAGTTTTAACATTAGGCTATGTGATTAAAAAGCAAGTGCTCTGTGAAAATCACTGTGGAAGAGCAAAGTAAGAGAAGGTTGTCCAGAGTGTTTCGAAGGTTTGAGAAGTTGTGTAATGCCCAACAGAGCACATATCCCGTAAGTAAGGAATGAAACAGAAATAATATTTTTCTTTCAGTTTTTGTGCATTATTTTTTCAAATACTGCTTAAGCTGTTAGGACATAAATACTTAAGTTGATCAGACCTAACTACAAGGAACTGCGGAATATTTCTTTTGGCCTGGGGCATCATGAAAACATTACTGAGACAATGAGAACCTCTGAGCCAGGTACAAATTTTCAAAAATAATCAAGAAATGCTACTTACCACTGAGAAAAGAACTGAGAAGTCATGAAAGTAGGCAATAACTTTCTTAATTATTAACTGAAGCTGTAAAACAAACAAACAAAAATCTTATTTTTAAAAACTTAATGTTTAAAAATTTCTTTCTAGTTCACATTCTCATGAAAACCTGAATTTTTTTTTTAAAGGCAATCACTTTTCAAAATTTGCAATTATAACTACAATAAGGTAAGCCTGGATTGTTCGACAAATGGTAAACTGGGCTTAGGGTAGGCTCTGTCTCAGTCTGAGTTTGCTCAATGACTCTGTACATCCTACTTTCTAGTCCTGGGGAAGTAACTGAGTCTCAGTCTCAGCTTCCTCATCCGTAAATTGGAGATCAAAGCAGTAAGGACTCAATGGAATGGTTCATGGAAAGCCCTGGTTGCAGTGCCCGCCCTTAGAAAGTTCTCCATTAATGTCAGCTATTGTTATTCCTTGAATAGTGGGCAAACTTTTTCTATAAATGTCCTACATTCCACCACAACTACTCAACACTACTGTAGTGCAAGAGCAGCCATTGCCAACATTAAATGAATGTGCATTAAATGAATTTGTGCCAATAAAACTTTATTCACAAAAACAAGTGGCAGGTTACATATAGCCTACGGGCTGTAGTTAGCCAATTCCTATTCTACATCATCGTGTGGCCCTGTGTTTCTTGATTATTCACTGGAGAGGATTTGGACAGAGTTCGCTGGTAGATTTAAAGGCCAAGGTATTACTCAAGGACAGTGGCACAGTCTGTGAGGTCTGCCTCAAAAAGGCCCAGATACTGATGGTTACCGCCCCTCACTCTGCGATGCACAGTCCAGACTGAAAGGTTGACAGGGTCTTGGTCCAGGAGAGCCAGGGAGATGCTGTTTCTAAATAAAATAGAACTCCCTACCTCTGGGTGCTATCAAGAAAATGTACTGACAATTTGTTTACACTAAAAAAACTGCTGTTTCAATAATTTCCAAAGAAAATCTCTCACGTTCTAAAAACAGAACATGAAGAACGTTATGTGCCCATTCCATAATTAGGCAGCTTACTAGGTCAGTCAAGCAAAAAACTAATAAAGGACTTCAAAACTTCATCATAAACAGTGCTCCAAGGCATACCATTGTAAGACACTGCAATGCTGTCTGGTTGAAATAGTTTCTGAAGCACAAAGCACCTAATCCCTTTAGAACAAGAAATTTTTTGTTAACACTTAAGCACAGCTACACATAAACTGTGATTTTAAAAGATAGGAGTTTTTTCCCTGAATATTTCATTGTAAAAATGCTCAAAAATAAAGAATATTGAATATTTCATTGTAAAAATGCTCAAAAATAAAGAATTATACAAACACCCATTTATTTACCACTTAAGACTCTACAGAAGCTAGTATTTTAATTTACTTTATCTCCTCACTTATCCATCCATCTAATGATAGAATTTGTAAACACACAGTCCATCCACTTTTTAAAACCTTTTTGTTTTATTATTATTATTTTTTGAGACAGGGTCTTTCTCTGTTGCCCAGGCTGGAGTGCAGTATGGCATGATCTCAGCTCACTGCAGTCCTGACCTCCTGGGCTCAAGCAATCCTCCTGCCTCAGCCTCCAGAGTAGCTGGGACCACTGGTGCTTGCCACCACCAGCTAATTTTTGTATTTTTTTAGTAGCAACACGGTTTCACCATGTTGCCCAGGCTGGTCTTGAACTCCTGGGCTCAAGCAATCTGCCCATCTCGGCTTCCCAAAGTGATGGGATTACAAGTGTGAGCCACTTCACCTGCCTTTAACTTTTTATTTTGAAATAATTTCAGATTTGCAGAAAAGCTGAAAGAATAGTACTGGGAACTCCCACACATTCTTTACCCAAATCCATCAATTTTTAATATTTTGCCGAATATGCTTTCTGGTTCTATGTAAAACATACTATTTTTTCCCTGAACTATATGAGAGTAGATTGCATGAATCATGCCCTTACCCCTTAACACTTCCTTTTTTATTTCCTAAGAAAAATCATATTCTCTGACATTTCCACTTGCTGTTATCAAATCGGGAAAGTTAACACTGATATAATGAAATCTAATCTAATTTGAAATCTAATCCAATCTGCTGATTGCCTCAATTAGTCTTTTCTGACATTACTTTTTTCCATCTTCTACGCAGGATCCAGTCTGAGATTGCACACTGCATTCCATTTTCACGTCTCTTTAGTCTGTGTTAATTCACAAGTTCTTCCGTCTGTCCTTGTCATTTATGGCAATGGTATTTCTGGGGTTTTTGGTTTTTTATTTATTTTATTTCATTTATTTATTTTATTTTTAGTTCAGTTCAATCAGAGACAGGATCTCACTCTGTCACTGAGGTTGGAGTGCAATGGTGCTACCATAGCTCACTGCAGCCTCCAACTCCTGGACTCAAACAATCCTTCCAACTCTGCCTCCTAAGTAGCTGGAACTACAGGCATGCACCACCACATCTGGCTAATTTCTTTCTTTATTTTTTAAATTTTGTAGAGATAGGGTCTTGCTATGTTGTCCACACTGGACTCAAACTCCTGGCCTCAAATAATCCTCCTGCCTTGGCCTCCCAAAGTCTGGAATTATAGGTGTGAGCCATGGAGCCTGGCCACAGTGTTATTTCTGAAGAATTATAGAATGCTTCTCAGTCTGGGCATGTATGACATTCCCTTGTGATTAAATTCAGCTTATGCATTCTCAACTGAAATGCTATACGGGTGATGCTGTGTGTTTCTTAGGGTACTACCTCTGCAGGCACATGATGGCCTTTTGCTCCTCATTGGTGAGATGAACTCTCATTAACTGGACTATCCAGTGTCTCTGCTGTATAGTCACTATTTTCCCCATTGCATTGATACTTGGTCAGTAGGAAGACCTTTTGAGATATGCAAATATCCTGCTCCTCATTAAACTATCAAAATCTCTCTCCTCCTCAATGCATGCAAAACTCTTCTTTCTCCAGGTTTAACATACACCGATAATTCTTACCTAAAGGAAGACAATTCTTGTCTTTACTGTGATGGCTGCAAAATGGTGATTTTTCCAATTCTACCATTTCTTTCACATTTCTCAATCTGCTCATCTATCTATCTATTCGTCATAAGGATGGACTCTTGGATTCCTATTTTATTCAATGGGCTATAATCCGTTACTGTCCTAATTCCATTTGATCCTCAAATTGGGAGCAAGTGAGAGCCCCTTCAAGCTGCTCTTATACCCTTTTCACATGCCCCCATTAGTGGGTTTTGTTTTTTTTGAGACCATCTCTCTCTCTCACCCAGGCTGGAGTGCTCACTGCAACTTCGACGTCCAAGGCTCAGGTGATCCTCCCCTGTAGCATCCCAGGTAGCTGGGACTATAGGCATGCACCACCAGGCCCAGCTAATTTTTATATTTTTTGTAGAGATGGCCCAAGCTGGTCTTGAACTCCTGGACTAAAGTGATCTGCCCTCCTTGGCCTCCCAAAGTGCTGGGACTACAGGCATGAACCACCACACCTGGCCTCACTGAACTCTTTAGAAGCAAAATGTGACATAATGTACGCAACTTATTATCAAATAATTTTGAAAAAAAACATACACACATACATGTATATATGTGTGGACATGCGTGAATGATAAAGCATATGTGGTGAAATATTAACAGCTGGCCAGACGTGGTGGCTCACGCCTGTAATCCCAGCACTTTGGGAAGCTGAGGAGGGTGGATCACGAAGTCAGGAGATCGAGACAATCCTGGCTAACACAGTGAAACCCCATCTCTACTAAAAATACAAAAAAATTAACCAGGCGTGGTGGCGCACCCCTGTAGTCCCAGCTACTCGGGAGGCTGAGGCAGGAGAATCACTTAAACCCAGGAGGCAGAGGCTGTAATGAGCCAAGATCGCACCACTGCACTCCAGTCTGGGCAACAGAGCAGGACTGCATCTCAAAAAAAAAAAAAAAAGAAGAAAAGAAATGTTAACAGTTAGTGAATCTGGGTAAAGAATAATAGAAATTCTTTCTTTTAACTTTCCAGTAAGTTTAAATTTATTTCCACATAAGAAAGTTATGCTTAAGCCCAGGAAGTCGAGGCTATACTAAGCGGTGATCGCACCACTGCACTCCAGCCTCACACCACTGCACTCCAGCCTGGGTAACTGAGCGAGACCCTGTCTCAAAAAAAAGTTGATTTAACTAAAAATACTTGCAATTTACTTACTGGTGACAACGATGATGACAACGCTTGTTGAGCATTGACCACGTGCCAGGCCACTGTGTGAGGGCTTCACTTCATCCTCGCAGTAACTCTCAGGTAGCACTATTACTATCCTCATTTCACAGGTGAGAAAACTGGGGCACAACAAGGTTAAGTAACCAATCAAAGGGCACACGGCAGCCAGGTGCAGTGGCTCACACCTGTAATCCCAGCACTTTGGGAGGCCGAGGCGGGCGGATCATGAGGTCAGGAGGTCGAGACCATCCTGGCTAACACGATGAAACCCCGTCTCTACTAAAAATACAAAAAATTAGCTGGGCATAGTGGTGGGTGCCTGTAGTACCAGCTACTCAGGAGGCTGAGGCAGGAGAATGGTGTGAACCCAGGAGGCGGAGCTTGTAGTGAGCTGAGATCGCGCCACTGCACTCCAGCCTGGGAGACAAAGCGAGACTCCATCTCAAAAAAAAAAAAAAACAACAACAAAAAACAAGGCACATGGCTAGGATATGGCAGAGCTACAATTTAAACACAGGATTATCTGCCTTTATAGCATGACCCATGCAGAATGCCTATTTAATTCAACAGAACAAAATTCCTAACAATGTTGAAATGAGAAATGCAAATCTGTTACCTGGGGGTAGGAATCTTCAAATGCACGATCTGGAGTCATGTGCTTGATGACATCCGCCAAAACGGTATTCACCTCTCGTTTCTAAGCAGGGAAAAGGAACCAAACATGCATTAGACACTGTATGGCAATCGCTGACTATGTTCCTGGGAGAAAGAACTAACGTACTCATAATACATCACACATCTTCCAGGAAATCGTTTTCAACAGTCTGCTGAAAATAACAGAAGGGAGGAACTCCCATTCATATCACCTAGTCTAGTACCACAGCCCCACACCTAGTCAGGACTAAACACTGTTCTCAAAGGTTCTGGGGCTTTACATTGTCCCTGCTTTCCCTGAGCGGTGGTCAAATCGGCCATGCCTCTTTCCGCCTGCCTGTCCCAGGCCCTCCCTCAAGTGCCTGCAGAGAGAACAGTGAAGCACTGTGGAAGAGCGCAGGCTCACCCTTGCAAGCCGTCTGATCTAACTGCTCACTGCTCACTTTTGTCACCTTTAGTAGGAGTCAGCCAACTGCAGCCCAATCCAGCCCAGTGCCTGTTTTTATAAGGCCCACAAGCTAAGAATGGCTTTTGAGTCTCTATAATTAACTGCTGATTTATGAGAATTACAAAAGGCAGAAGAGCACATCAGACACCATCACAAGGATGCAATGGGAAAAATCCAGTCTTTGCAAACTCTACAGCGCAAAAGACCCAATTTCTTCAACAAATAAATTACAGGGAAAGAAAGGAGGAGAGAAGGAGACGGTTTGAAAGATAACTTACACATCAAAAGTATCCTAAAATGCCTATTGCAATGTAAAAGCCTTATTTTCAACCAGATTTCAACAAATAAACTTTTTTTAAAAATGAGATAATTGGGGAAATCAGAATATTGACTGGTATTTATGATATTAAATAATTAGTAACTCAGCCGCGTGAGGTGGCTCACGCCTGTACTCCCGGCACTTTGGGAGGCCGAGGGTGGACTGCTTAAGGTCCGGAGTTCAAGACCAGCCTGGCCAACATGGAGAAACTCCGTCTCTATTAAAAATACATAAAATTAGCTGGGTGTGGTGGTGTACGACTGTAGTCCTAGCTACTCAGGAGGCTGAGGAAGGAGAATTGCTTGAACCCAGGAGCCGGTGGTTGCAGTGAGCTGAAATCATGCCACAGCACTCCAGCCTGGGCAACAGAATGAGACTCTGTCTCAAAAAAAAAAAAAAAAAAAAAAAAAAAAGAAACTTTTTTCCTTAGAATAATATATTTAGATTTTTAAGGAAAGGAACCCTCCAACCTGGGCAATACAGCGAGACCCTATCTCTACAAGTAAAAAAAAATTTAGCCAGGTGTGCTGGCATGTACCTGTGATTCCCACTACTCGGGAGGCTGAGGCAGGAGGATTGCCTGAGCCCAGGAGGTCGAGGCTGGAGTGAGTCACGATCGTTCCATTGCACTCCAGTCCAGGCAACAGAGTGAGATCCTGTTTGTCAATCAATCAATCAATGGAATCCTTACATTTTTACAGATGTGCTGAAATATTGACAGATGAAATGATACGATGTCTGAGATTGCTTCAAAATATTCCAGGGGTCAGGGGACATGGTAATGATATAAATCACACAAGATTTGTCGTAAGTTGATAATTTCTCATTGATGGGTACAAGGGAGCGAATCTGTTTAAATTTCCATAATAAAATGTAAAATAAAAATAGGACCAAAAAAACACAAAAATCAATGGACCAACATTTTACCTAATGCTCAAAATGAGGCAAAATCAATTTTGGTGTTAGAGGCCAGGATGGTGTCTACCTGCACCTCCCCAAAGGCTGAGGTGTGACAGCGAGGGGCAGTTCTGGGGATTCTGCGGGGTCAGTTATTTCCTATTTCCTACTCTGAACGGTGATTACATGGTCGTACCTTGTGAAAATTCATTGAGCCAGCAAACTTATGATACGTGCACTTTTTTGCATGTGTGCTTGGCTCAGTCTGTTTGGGCTTCTCTACCAAAATACCATAAACCAGGAAGCTTGAAACAACAGCAATTTAATTCTCACAGTTCTGGAGGCTGGAAAGTCCAAGCTCGAGGTAGATTTGGTGTCTGGTGAGGACCCATTCCTCACAAATGGCATCTTCTCCCCAAGTCCTCACAGGGTGGAAGGGGATAGTGAGCTCCTCGGGACTTACTTGTATTATTATTTTTGTTTTGAGGCAGAGTCTCACTCTGTCACTCAGGCTGGAGTGTAGCAGTGCAATCTTGGCTCACTGCAGCTTCTGCCTCCCACATTGAAGCGATTCTCCTCCCGCAACCTCCTGGGTAGCTAGGACTACAGGCACGTGTCACCATACCCAGCTAATTTTTTTGTTATTTTTAGTAGAGACGGGGTTTACCATGTTGGCCAGGCTGGTGGGCTTCTTTTATTATAAGGGCATTAATCCCCCTCATAAGGACTCTGCCCTCATGACCTAATCTCCCAAAGGTTCCACCTCCTAATACCATCATCTTGGGGGCTAGGATTTCAACATATGAATTTTGGGAGGGCATAGACATTCAGACTATAGCAATGCTATACTTAAATTTTTAGGACTTGATTAAAAATGAACAAATTACTCTGGCAAGGGTTTTGAACGCACCTCTATCTGCTTCTAAAGTTTCTGCTCTTTGAGAAGCCTAGTATTCACCTAACTGCGGTTCTAGTCTATGCCTCGGGAAAGAAACATTTGCTTAGGAAAAAAATTACATGCCAGTCAAATTGTTTGGGAAATGCTGCTTACTAGACTCTGATGTACAGTCGCAACGCACTTTAGCATATAAACATCTAAGGTATCCTATGGTTAAAAAAAAAAAAAAATGGTTTAACTTTGTATAATGCTGCATTTTCCAAACTTACATGTAAACATGGAACAGTTATTTTTTCTTATAGTACACATATTAATGATCCATCATGCTTTATCATGAAGAACGCAATTTTTATAAATTATAACAGCAAGCACCATGGTCAAACGCCTCAATACCTAAACTAGGCTAATTCACTACTATAAACATGAAAAACTCTAATTCTTTCAAAAACACCACCACAGTCACACATACCGTGAAATGCTTGCAGGTGTATTCTACCCACACTTCGGCACAATTAATGTAGTCCTACAAAGAAAAAGGAAAGCATCTTAACGTTAAGTACAACATAGTATGCCTTCTAGCAAACAGGAAGCTTCAGGTGGCTCTGTTCAGTGGTCGGAAACTGGAATTTCCTTTTGCTAATTACTGGCTTAAAGGCTGATCTTTAATTTAGGAATATCCTATTAACGATATTTTCAAACCTAAATCTTACAAACTGTTACATTTTGGATGCCCACTATAAAGTTAAGTGATCTTTTATAAAGTTTCAAATATCTGTAATGGTATGCATTTTTTTAAGTTTTATTTTTTTATGGCAGTTCTGAATGCATGATCATGTAATTTTATACTTTTAGCACATCTTAAGGCTGTGAGAATTGAATTTTAAAAAAATCAAAGAAATTACATCTTTAAAGCTATCCATTCTCTACTACAGGTAAACAAATAATACAATTACAATAAATAGATTTCTTTAGGAAAAATGTATAACTAATGAAAAGATAATTTCCATTTTCTAGTTCAAATAGAGACAGGGGTCTTGCTATGGTGTCCAGGCTGGTCTGAAACTCCCAGCCTCAAGTGATCCTCCTGCCTCAGCCTCCCAAAGTGCTGAGATTACAGGTGTGAGTCACCATGTTAGGCCCGGAAGGGTAATTTTTTAAAAGAGTAGATGCCAAAACTTGGACAAAAAGTGGTTGATCTAAAGTTTAAATGGCAGGCCGGGCAAAGTGGCTGATGCTTGTAATCCCAGAACTTTGAGAAGCCGAGATGGGTAGATGTTTGAGACAGCCTGACCAACATGGTGAAACCCAGTCTCTACTAAAAATACAAAAATTCGCTGGATGTGGTGGCACACACCTGTAACCCAGCTACTCAGGAGGCTGAGGCAAGAGAATCACTTGAACCCGGGAGGCAGAGGTTGCAGTGAGCCAAGATGGCGCCATTGTACGCTAGTCTGGGCAACAGAGCAAGACTCCATCTCAAAAAAAGAAAAAAAAAAAAGACAAAATGGCCACCCACCTGTGAGTTCTTCAGCTTAGTGATAACTTTCCAAGCTTCGTTGAGAATCTGAAGTCGGTCACTCTCGGGAGGATCAGCCAAGGCCAAGTTTAACCCCAGTGATCGAAAAAGGAGATGCTAAGGAAAAAGTCAAACCATTGTGTTATGGAAATTTTAAATCAAAGTAACTTGAAGCTCAAAGAAAAGAAAAGAGAAAAGGTTGTAATGTTTAATCCTTCTTGGGGCTAATCTTCCAACAACCTCCTTCTGAAGTTCTATCAAACATATCTGCCCCAGCTACACTGAGAGGCTCACACAGAGTTAGCTACATCTGTTGGTCTAATTTGGGGCCATAATATTCCACTGAACAAAGTTTTTCACAAATAATGAATGAAGATATAATCTTTTGTTTGTTTTGAGACAGTGTCTCACTGTGTCATCAGGCTTCATGACATAATCATGGCTCACTGCAGCCTCAACCTCCTGGGCTCCAAGCGATTCTCCCACCCTAGCCTCCCAAGTAGCTGGGACTACAGGAATGCACCACCACACCCAGCTGATTTTTGATTTTTGGTAGAGATAGGATCTTGCTATGTTGCTAGGCTGTTCTCAAACTCCTGGCCTCAAATGATCCTCCTGTGCTGGCCTGCCAAATGCTAGGATTATAAACATGAGCCACCGTGCCCAGCCTGATATATTCTTAAATACGTTAGACCAAAGTCTTTTTTAAATCCTTCATAGTGAGCTAATTTGATAGATTTAGGGCTCATGGGGGCCTTGAAGCCTAGCAATCACATGGGGTCTGACAATCCCAATCTCTGACTCATCTTCCATTGCATTCCTCAGACACAGAGCCTTCGCCTGTGTTCCTGCTGGCCCATGCTATTCCCAACACCGGACTGTCTCTCAAGAGCTATCGGATATACACTGCTTATTTGTGTCCTACTGAGCATGAAGTCAAGAGCCTACCTTGGGGAAACCAGATTC
This sequence comes from Rhinopithecus roxellana, assembly GCF_007565055.1. Taxonomy (NCBI): domain Eukaryota; kingdom Metazoa; phylum Chordata; class Mammalia; order Primates; family Cercopithecidae; genus Rhinopithecus; species Rhinopithecus roxellana. The sequence continues at coordinate 46,375,454 of NC_044568.1, forward strand.
ATCACACTCTTTAATCATGCCAATGAAATCCATAGACCTTGTGGCGATGAACTCAGCCCGGAAGGCAGACATCACGGAATTCAACAGCAAGGCACTGCAAGACACAGATCCCCAAGTCAGCCTGGCTTCTCCTCGATCAAAGCTGCTTTAATTTTTGGGTATATATTGCCAGGAAGGATGACTAACAGCTCTTTAGTGGCAGGGTTGAGGGAAAAAAAAAAAAGACCAGAGTAAAAAGGTAAACTGGAAAGACTAACATAGTGTCCTGTACATATTAGAAACTCAATAAATGTTGAATTAACTGGATGTTTAGATGGGTGGATGGACAGATGGCAGGATGAATAGACAGATCAGCAAGTGATCCAGTTCATTTAAGAAGAAGAGTGAGCATTCAATAAGCTGGTGCACTAATGAGACAGAACATTAAGTAACAATATTGATCCATGTTGTAAATATATATCCGCATCATTTATGTAAGAGTTTTTTTTTTTTTTGAGATGGAGTCTCACTTTGTTGCCCAGGCTGGAGTAAAGTGTCACGATCTTGGCTCACTGCAACCTCCACCTCCCGGGTTCAAGTGATTCTCCTGCCTCAGCCTCCCGAGTAGCTGAGATTACAGGCATGTGCCACCATGCTTGACTAATTTTATGTATTTTTAGCAGAGACAGGGTATCACCATGTTGGCCAGGCTGGTCTCGAACTCCTGACCTCAGGTGATCCACCCGTCTCAGCCTCCCAAAGTGCTGGGATTACAGGCGTGCACCACTGTGTCCGGCCAGTTTATGCAAGAGATTTCTTAGGAAAGAGATCTTATGTTATAGGCACCAGGCTCTGGTGACACAGTGGTGAACAAAGCCCATGCAAGGATATTTCCATGTATCTACCACTAAAAGGAAAGCAGAGAGACAACCTCATATTCGTGACAGTCAGGGAGATGAACTTCATCCTAGCCCAACCACCTACCACAGCCCCATGGGGAAATAACTATTATTATTATTATTTTCTCTTTTTTTTGGGACGGAGTCTCACTCTGTTGCAGTGTCATGATCTCGGCTCACTGAAACCTCTGTCTCCTGGGTTCAAGCAATTCTCCTGCCTCAGTCTCCTGAGTAGCTGTGACTACAGGTGTATGCCACCAACCCCGGCTAGTTTTTGTATTTTTAGTAGAGATGGGATTTTGCCACGTTGGCCAGGCTGGTCTCGAACTCCTGACCTCAGGTGATCCACACACTTCAGCCTCCCAAAGTGCTGGGATTACAGGCGTAGGCCACTACCCCCGGTTGGAAAGAACTATTATTATACCCGTTTTACAGATGAGGAGACAGCGGCACAGAGAGGTCAGGCAAGTGGCCCAAGGTCACAGGGCTAAGACAGAACATAGCCAAGGTCTGAGGCCAGGCAACTGGACTCCAGTGTTCTAAACCTCCATGTGATCCTGCCTCTCTCTCTTCAGCTCTATGCCCAGGTAAGCAGGCTAAGCTCAAAAATACCAGCCAATGCCATTTTCAAACTCATGCTTTATGAATCTTAAAATACTTACTTGTTTCCTAGTTTCTTACACCTTTCCATCATCTCGGTCAGCAGAGCCTATTATGTTAAAAATAATAATAATTAAAATATCAGGTTGGAGGAGCTAAAGTAACATTTCTAAGAGATTTCCAAAGTCAAACTCCAAAATGAATGTAGCCACATGTCCATTAAGATAATTCTCAGTGTCTGGTAGGGATGGGGAGGCTAGGGGAGAAAAAATTCACTTTCATGGCATTTAGTGTAATACATAGAAGCTGGGGGCCGGGCACGGTGGTTCACACCTATAATTCTAGCATTTTGGTAGACCGAGGCGGGTGGATCACTTGAGGTCAGGAGTTCGAGACTAGTCTGGCCAACATGGTAAAACCCTGTCTCCACTAAAAATACAAAAATTAGCCAGGTGTGGTAGTGGGTGCCTGTAATCCCAGCTACTTAGGGGGCTGAGGCAGGAGAATCACTTGAACCCAGGAGGTGGAGGCTGCTATGAGCTGAGATCATGCCACTGCACTCCAGCCTGGGGGACAGAGGGAGACCCTGTCTCAATCAATCGATCGATCGATCAATCAATAGAAGCTGGGACCCTGGCATCAGGCACACTTGGATTCAAATCCAGCCTCACCAACTACCAACAATGAGACTTCGGAAGAGCTGGCAACTCTGTCGAACCTGGGTCTCCTTATTGCAAGGCTACAAGTGGTACCATCTCAACTGTGGGGTCACCAGGGCACAAATGAGAATGACAATTCTCCCTACCTCTTTTGTAACCCCACATTCTTCCCCATTTCAGGAGGTGCCCAGGGTGCACTTAGTAATATGAGCAACAAACACCGGGCTAGAGCTTAGTGTCCACCAGCCATGGCGAGAAACACTTTGCACTCACGATCTTACCTCTCCCAACCACGCTTGAAGCAGGGGCTCTATTCTCCCATTTCACAGATGAAAAACAAAGCCACAAATAGCAATGTTTTTCACCCAAGGTCGCACAGTTAGTGATGGCAGCCAGACATGAACCTTGGCAGGCTGGGATCAAAGGCCACATTCTTTGATACATTTCTTCTCCAACACAGTTTGAGGTCCATTTTTTCCCCCAAAAGGAAGTGGATTTTTTTTTTAACTCATTGGAATACTGTTAATGGCTTTGGAGCTATCTTAAGATAATTACATATCTTTAAAAGAGCTCCTGTTTTTAAGAAAATCAATGGAAGAAGGCTCATTTAGGGCAGTGGTTTGGAGAAGGTCAAGCCCAGAGGTAATTACAGGACACTGAGCACTGCCCAGGTTTCAGGCTAAGTCCTTGACTTTCCTTGACTCTCTTACTCTTCACTATGTCCTTGTGAGGTCCATGGAACATTATCCCCATTTTACAGATGAAAAAGCCAAAGGTTAAGCCACTTCCTAATAAGTGGTAAAATGGGATTTGTGCAGGCCAGGGGTGCTGGCTCATGCCTGTAATACCAGCACTTCGAGAGGCTGAGGTGGGAGGATCGCTTGAGCCCAGGAATTCAAGACCAGCCTGGGCAATATAGTGAGACCTCACCTCTACATAAATATTTTTTTTTTTTTTTTTTGAGACAGAGTCTTGCTCTGTCACACAGGCTGGAGCGCAGTGGCGCAATCTCAGCTCACTGCAACCTCTGCCTCCCGGGTTCGAGCGATTCTCCCGCCTCAGCCTCCCGAGTAGCTGGGACTACAGGTGTGTGCCATCACGCCTGGCTAATTTTTTGTATTTTTAGTAGAGATAGGGTTTCACCATGTTAGCCAGGATGGTCTTGAACTCCTGACCTCAGACAATCTGCCCGCCTCAGCCTCCCAAAGTGCTGAGATTACAGGAGTGAGCCACCACGCCAAGCCATAAATTTTTTCAAAAAATTAGCTGGGTGTGGTGGTATATCCTGTGGTCCCAGCTACTCAGGAGGCTGAGGTGGGCGGATCACTTGAGCCCAGGAGGTCAAGACTGCGGTGAGCTGTGATTGTGCCTGGGCACCAAAGTGAGACCTTGTCTCAACAACAACAACAACACAAAAAGACATGGTGGACACGATGGCTCATGCCTGTAATCCCAGCACTTTGGGAGGCTGATGTGGACAGATGGCTTGAGCTCAAGAGTTCACGACCAGCCTGGGCAACAGGGCGAAACCCCATCTCTAAAAAAAAATTTAAAAATTGACCAAGCATGGTGGTGTGTGCTTATCGTCCCAGCTTCTCAGGAGGCTGAGGAGGGGGCATCACTTGAGCCTGGGAGGTTGAGGCTGCAGTGAGCCAAAATTGCACCACTGCACTCCAGCCCGGACAACAGAGCAAGACCCTGTCTCAAAAATAAAATAAAAGAAAATAAAAGTAAAAAACTAAAAAATAAAAAGTAAAATAAAATAAAAGGGATCTATATCTAAGTCTGGACCCAAAGTAAAAAAATAAGTGTTCTTAAGTGCAATTCCACCCTTTCTGGTGGTGCCCCTCTCTGTCGTAAGTGTTGCCCCTCTCTGTCGTAAGTGTTGCCTGGATAAGTGAGAGGTGATGTTAGAGATACTGTTGGAATCCCTACCCCCAGAACCCTGACTTTATTCAGATTTCCATCTATGCCTCACATAAACTAGGTTGGCTTCTGTCATGGACTGAATTATATCTCCCTTAAATTGTTTGTTGGAGCCCTAACCCCCAATATCACTATACTAGGTTAAATGGAGTCTTAAGGGTGGGATCCTAATCCCATAGGACTAATGTCCTTGTAGGAAGAGACAGCAAGGATGTGTGTACACAAAGGAAAAGCTATGTGAGGACACAGCAAGAAGCTGGGAGTTTCCAAGTCAAGGAGAGAGGCCTTGCCAGAAAACAACCTTGCTGGTCGCCTTGATCTTGGTCTCCTAGCCTTCAGAACCATGAGGAAATAAAGTCTGTTGTTTAAGCTCCTAGTCTGTGGTATTTTGTTATGGGAGCCCGAGCAGACTAATACAGACCCAAATCTATCATAGCGGGTCTCGTTCCCCTTGCCCATGACCCATTTCTAGCTGCTGAGACAGGATGGGAAGTCTTTGAGGGATTTGGAGAAAGGTTTCCTGTTCTTAAACAAGGACCCAAGAATCAAAGATTCCCCGGATGTTGTCAGCTCTGGACGTGATGCTTGGAACGGCTGCCCCCACCTTGCTGCTAATCAGCGTCAGCAGAGCAAAAAGATGGACTGAAGCTGCCCACCCAAGAGCCTCCACTTGTTGTGGAGAAGGACACATGGAATTATCTGTGGAGGCCAGACCAGTTAGATGTTTGTTCCTTACAGCCAAAAGCATCCTAGCTGGTGACACAATTGACCACATCATAAATGGCTTCCCTAACCCACTTCTGGGTATTAATATTTGAAAAGTGATTCTTAAAGACCAATAGCCAAGTGGCCTTCGGAAAAGGCTAAGAAAGGAAAAGAGAGATTCTGTATAATCACCACATTGATATTCCCTGACACACAGAAATAATCATTCAACGCCTACCTAACGAGCAACTTGAGTATACAGTTGACCCTTGAATAACATGGTTTTGAGTTGTGCGGGTCCACTTATACACGGATTTTTTTCAACCATATGCTGATTGTGAGATACAGTATTTGTGAGATGCCAAACTCAAGTATACGTGGGTTCCACAGGGCCAACTGTGAGACTTGAGTATGCATGGATTTTGATAGACAGGGAAGCCGGGCACAGTGGCTCACACCTGTAATCCTAGCACTTTGGGAGGCTGAGGCGGGTGGATCATGTGAGGTTAGGATTTAGAGACCAGCCTGGCCAAGATGATGGGACCTTGTCTCTACTAAAAATACAAAAATTAGCTGGGCGTGGTGGTGTGGCTGTAGTCCCAGCTACTTGGGAGGCTGAGGCAGGAGAATCGCTTGAACCCGGGAGGCAGAGGTTGCCGTGAGTGGAGTCGGGCCATTGTACTCCAGCATGGGCGACACAGCAAGACTCTGTCTCCAAAAAAAAAAAAAAAAAAAAGATATATGTGGAGATCCCAGATTCAATCCCCCAAGTATTCCAAGGGATGACTACAGCAGCCATTGTTCCAGACACTGAGGGTAAGATGGGGGGAAAAGAGCCAGAAACCCATGCCTTTGTGAGGTTTACTCTATCTCATATACATGCACATGCACACACACAGGCACACACATGCACACACACACACACACATACATAAATGAGACCTCCTGGTCAACCAATTCTGGAAACATTAGCTAGGGCAAATGCCCTAGTTAAAAGGTTACAAAAGATTCTTACCATTAAGACAAGATAAATGCTTAAAAAGTTCCCTCTCTCACAAAAGATGAATGCACTAAAAATGCATCCAAGAATATAACTTTAAAAAAACAAAGGCTCTGTTGTCATAAAGGAACTTAGGAATACATGTAAGTGTCCAGAGAGCCAAACGTTATAGATCCCTGGGCAGGTCTGCTGGAGGTTACTGATTTTTTTTCCCCTCTAAGAAGTGACAGAATTGATTATCTTTGGCAAGAACACGATGAACAACAGCTCAAAGCAGACTGAGATCGAAACAAGCCCTTTGGCTGGGATCAACCATTGAAAAAGCAGCTCAGCATATTTCTTTCATTTTCACACACACCAGAACTTGAAGATTCAGAAGACTCACAAGGCAGGCATTTGCTTGGTGTGCTGGTTTGTGTTTTAGGCTTTTGTTATTGTTGCTGTTGGCCCTGCATGGCACTTATTTATGTAACATTTCATTGTTTTTCTAAAAATCGTAAAAATAAGAAATGCTTTATAGACAAAAGTTCCAACAACATCGACATGCATCAAGAAAGATGTGAGTGTCCCCCCTTCCCAACTTCCACGTCCTAGAAATCACCACTGTCAACACTTTGGTGTTTATCTAGGACTTTGATGTTCTTATTTAGAACTCTGCCTATGCCTTATGGATATATATTGTTACAGAAGTCTAGTTTTGTTTTTACACAATGGGATACTCTTACAAATACTGGGCTGGAGATATTTAAATATGGCCTTTTTTAATGGAGAATCTAGATGGCCCTTTCTTCTCCATGTTATTACACAAATCTACCTCACTCTTTCAATCCATGGCTATTTAATCCATGCCATGGATATAATATCATTTTTCAAACTGCCCCTAACTGACAGATGTTTTTGTTTTCTGTTTAATTTTTAATTATTTATTTTTATTTATTTATTCTTTTTTGAGACAGAGTCTTGCTCTCTCACCCAGGCTGGAGTGCAGTGGTGCGATCTTGGCTCACTGCAACCTCTACCTCCTGGGTTCAAGTAATACTCCCGCCTCAGCCTCCCAAGTAGCTGGGATTACAGGTGCACACACCACCACACTCAGCTAATTTTTGTATTTTTAGTAGAAACGGGGTTTCGCCATGTTGGCCAGGCTGGTCTCGAACTCCTGACCTCAAGTGATCTGCCCACCTTGGCATCCCAAAGTGCTGGGATTACAGGCATGTGCCACCATACCTGGCCCAATTTTTATTTTTTGTGGGTACATAGTAAGTGTATATATTTATGGGGTACATGACATGTTTTGGTACAGGCACACAATACATAATAATCGTATCATGAAGAATGGAGCATTCCTCCCAATTGAAGGATTTTTAAAAGACTTTTTATTCTGAATTAACTACAGACTCATCAGTAATTGAAAAAAGCAGTAGAGAGAAATCTTTGGTACCCACCACCCAGCTTCTCCCATTTACATAACTAAAATGCATTATTAAAGCTAGGAAATTGACACTGGTATAATACAACTAACTAGACAATTTCACCAGGTTTTACACGCATACTTTTCTGGGGAAGAAGAATATGTCTTTGTGTCTAATTCAATGACCATTTTACCAATATATATGGAGTTTGAGAACGACAGCCATATTTAACTGTTGGATTTTTTTTTTTTTTTTTTTTTTGAGACAGAGTCTTGCTCTGTCGCCCAGCCTGGAGTGCAGTGGTGCAATCTCAGCTCACTGCAAGCTCCACCTCCTGGGTTCACACCATTCTCCTGCCTCAGCCTCCCAAGTAGCTGGGACTACAGGTGCCCGCCACAACACCTAGCTAATTGTTTTGTATTTTTAGTAGAGACGGGGTTTCACTGTGTTAGTCAGGATGGTCTCGATTTCCTGACCTCGTGATCTGCCCGTCTCAGCCTCCCAAAGTGCTAGGATTACAGGTGTGAGCCACCAGGCCTGGCCAACTGTTGGATTTTTTAAGGTGATCTCCAGATTAGGTTATTTATAATTATTTACCCACTTCAAAAGTACAGGAAGAGAGAAAAGAAGTCAGGCCAAGGCTGCAATTCTATTTTAAACATCCCATGGCGCCTTATTATGGCAGCCCAAACGGACTAAGACATGCCTTGATTTTTTACCTTGGATTTCAACTTCAATTTGAAATTCTGTAGATGAGATATTCACAACTAAAGGTATTATTCCTTTCCCTCTCTCACCTGCCTGCCCTGCATATTACCAACTGCTGCAGCTGAACTTTACCATCCCCTAGTTTGAAGTCTTGGCCTCTAATGGATATACACAGCTCTACTCTGCAGGTGAGCTTTTATATCAAAGCGGCCACTATCAAAGAGCTTTTAGGCACCAAACTGTCATATGCACCTTTAACACCACCTTCCATACCGACATCAATTCTTCTGCGGTTTGAAAATGATTATTTTTTTTTAACAAGACACTGCATGTCCCTTATTTAAGTGTGCCCAAGAATCAGAGTTTATTATTATTCAGGTGACCTAATTTTTTAATCACTTATTCTAGTGCAATAATGATTTCCTAGAGCTTACTCCCAGGAAAGCTCTATTCCCAGCTTCTGCCATCCTTTGAGATGACTGGGGCTTAAAATAAAAAGAAGACTGCCTTGTGACATGTACTTTTTGTGTTTAAATCTGATTTTGCCTTTCACTAAAATAAGAAAAAAAAAATAAGCGTTCTCATTTCACCACGTCAATCCTGCTTATATGTTTCCGTCATTCAGTAGAATACCAAGAAAACAGTCAAGTTCGTGGTACCCTTCCCAGAAGTGGGGGACAGCATGTGGTTGCTCAAACCATGCTGAGGACCATAGAGAACGAACAGCAAAATTTCAAACAATCTTCCCTTTATAGTGGCTTGATTTAAAATTAATTTACTTAATGGTAAGACTATTCACCTGAAGTACAGGATGTCCGTTTTTCTCCTCATAATTTAGAATCTCAAAAAGTAAAAATGTAAGCAGTGCAAACTTGTTGAAAAGTTAGAAAACAGAGATGGGTGGCCGGGCGTAGTGGCTCGTGTCTGTGATCCCAGCATTCTGGGAAGCCGAGGGGGGAGGATCATTTGAGGCCAGCAGTTAGAGATCAGCACGAGATCAACAAAATGAAACTGCGTCTCCACTAAAAATACAAAAATTAGCTGGGTGTGGTGGTGCATGCCTGTAGTCCCAGCTACTCAGGAGGCTGAGGCATGAGAATCGCTTGAACCTGGGAGGCAGAGGTTGTAGCGAGCCGAGATTGCACCAGTGCACTCCAGACTGGGAGACAGAGCAAGACTCTGTCCCAAAGGAAGAAAGAAAAAAACAGACGGGCAAAGAAAAATAAGTTACGATGGCCCCAAATCTCACACTCCAGTGATATTCTGTCACTTCTCCTTCCCAACTCTCTTGCACAGATATAAAAATCATGTCTGCAAGTACCAAGATGTGGGGTGCTACACTAAGCACCATAGATACAGTGATTTCTTTGATCCTTGCAACAGACTAGAAAATAGGAATCATTAATATTGCTCCCATTTTACAGATGAAGAAAGAAGACTCAGAGTGGTTAGGAATAAGTTACCTGCTCCCTACTCTATCACAACAGCTGTAACGGAGCTGAGATGCAGACCCAGGCACCCTGACTCCAGAGCCCACGCCTGAACACTAGGCCACACTGCCACTTACAACACACACAGCAATGTAACTTTCTTTTTGCACTTAGCCATATACCATGAATACCCTTACATCAGTATGCACAGATCATCAGGAGTCTCCATCATTTTAAATGGCCTCATTAACATCTCACTGAATGCACATACCATAACCAGTCCTCTCTGATGCTTGCCTCCAATTTTGCACTACTGTGAACAAACCATGTGTGCATGTCTGTGTGTGTTTGTAATGTTTATGCACTCGTCTAACTTACAGCATAAATTCTTAAAAGCGGGATAGCTCAGTTAAAGTCATGTCCTTTTTTTTTCTTTTCTACACAGCTTTCAACATGTGTTGGCAACATCTAGGAAAAGACAGATATCCCTCAACTTTGCCTTGCTCTATGTGTCCCTGTTTTGTAGTCTCTCTTTTCTTTGCAACTATCAAATAAAGACAAGGGAAGCTTCATCTATCACAGTCTTTTTTTTTTTTTTTTTTTTTGAGACAGTCTGGCTCTGTCACCCAGGCTAGAGAACAGTGGTGCCATCTCGGCTCACTGCAACCTCCGCCTCCCAGGTTCAAGTGATTCTCTGCCTCAGCCTCCTGAGTAGCTGGGACTACAGGCACATACTACCATGCGCAGTTAATTTTTGTATTTTTTGTAGAGACAGGGTCAAAAGAGCAGTCTGGGCAACATAGCGAAACTCCATCTCTACAAAAAAATTCAAAAAATTAGCCAGGCACGGTGATATACGCCTATATATCCATGTTAGCCAGGCTGGTCTTGAACTGCTGGCCTGAAGTGAACTGCACGCTTCAGCCTCCCAAAGTGCTAGGATTACAGGCATGAGCCACTGTGCCTGGCCTATCACAGTCTTCATGACAGTTTGAATTGGTGTTCTACTAAAACTGCTTCTCAGTTTTGGAAAAGAAAAAAAATACATGTCTGCTATGATTCTGATGTTACTTCAATTCCGGACAATACTTCAACTGGCAAAAAAGAAAAAAAGGAAAGAAAAATAATCTTATAAAAGAAATTAAGCATCTGAGCTTTATTTTCCTTCCATAAAATACCTGCTCCACAGCCTTTATTGGATTATTATAAACACAAAAGGGGTACATGAAAGGTAAGTGAAGAGGTGATAAGGCTTGTCGGACCTGGAGCCCAATTCCGTGGGTTTGTATCAAGTCACCAACCACCTTCCTGTTTTTTCTTTTTTAATGAGACAGTGTCTTGCTCTGTCACTCAGGCTGGAGTGCACTAATACAAACACAGCTCACTGTAGCCTTGAACTCTGGGGCTCAGGTAGTGCTCCCACCTCAGCCTCCCGAGTAGCTGGGATTATAGGCATATATCACCAGGCCTGGCTAATTTTTTGTAGAGATGGAGTTTTGCTATGTTGCCAAGGCTGGTCTCAAACTCCTAAAATCAAGTGATCCTCCCAACCTTGGCCTTGCAAAGTGCTAGGATTACAGATGTGAGCCACCGTACCCAGCCACCAACTGCTTTCTAGCTGTGGCCTCACTTAGGTATATGGCCTCTCAAGCCACCACATTCCCCTCCCACAGCTGTTGAAATGAGACAGTCTCAGAAAAGCACTAAGCACAGAACCAGCCACCAGGGTAAGCCCTCTATAAAGGCTGGCTAGCGCTAACGTTGCTATAGCTGTTATGAAGGGGTCCCATTAACATGAAAAGGCACAGCGTGCAGGGGCTATCGCCATACAGGAGGTGAGCGTCACACTGAAGCAGTTACCTCGGGGGCATGGTAGGAAATGCACTGGAAGATCCAGTCCATAGCAGGCGGGTACAAGGGGAGGTACGATGGAAGCTCCACTCCTTGGACCACCAGCTGGTTCTGGACCGTATCCCCGTGAATCTACAGGAGACCAAACAAACACTTAGAAAAGGAGGGGAAAAATCAAACAACAAACAAAGTACACACAACTCACAGACTGTGCATACTTGTAAGCATGTGGACAGCCCTGAGAGAAATAGCCTGGTTTCTCAGTTGCTTTTTTTTTTAAACCAGAAAAAAACACAGAAAGTTTCTCATGTCACCAAGCTGAGCTGTTTTGGGAATGGGCGCTGTGGAAAGCAGGAACCTGATAAAAATGGAGCCAGCAGATGCTAAGAAGCAAGGCTCATCGACTGGAGACGTTTCCTGTTAACACATGCATATTAACTTTCTCCGCTTACTCAGTACAATCAACACATTTTAATTGTCTACAACAGAAGCTAGTGTAATTTTCCAGGGCCTGCACATTTAAAGAGCTTTAAGGCATTCTCCACTTGGAAAACCAACTGGGTTTTCTGACTTTGCTTTCACAGAACTGTTATATCGATTAGCTATTCTGAGAGTGTTCTCTTACCTGTTTGAACGTAAGGAGGAAGTCAAAAAAGTTCTTATTTAGGGTTTCTTTGAGATGTGGGGCCACTTCCATTCCCACCTGAAGCCAGACAAACGGAAAAACTGGTTGCAAACAATAACAGTAGTATGATTTTATTTTTGGAAATTAATATATATATGTGTGTGTGTATACACACACACACACACCTATGTTTATATAGAAAAAGTCCAGAAAATTATTACTTTTTTTGAGATGAAGTCTTGCTCTGTTGCCAGGCTGGAGTGTAGTGGCACGATTTCGGCTCACTGCAACCACCGACTCCCTGGTTCAAGGGATTCTCCTGCCTCAGCCTCCTGAGTAGCTGGAATTACAGGCACGTGTCACCATGCCCGGCTGATTTTTGTATTTTTAGTAGAGACGGGGTTTCACCATGTTGGCCAGGATGGTTTTGATCTTCTGACCTCATGATCTGCCCGCCTTGGCCTCCCAAAGTGCTGGGGTTACAGGTCTGAGCCACAGTGCTTGGCCTAATTTTTTTTTTCCTTATCTGTTTTTTGTTTTATTATGAGACGGAGTCTCGCTCTGTTGCCCAGGGTGGAGTGCAGTGGCACAATCTTGGCTCACTGCAACCTCCGCCTCCCAGGTTCAAGCAATTCTCCTGCCTCAGCCTCCCAAGTAGCAGGGAGTACAAGCATGTGTCACCACACTCGGCTAATTTTTGTATTTTTAGTAGAGATCGGGTTTCACCATGTTGGCCAGGCTGGTCTCCAACTCCTGACCTCAGATGATCCGCCCGCCTCAGCCTACCAAAGTGCTGGGATTACAGGCGTGAACCACTGCGCCCAGCCTATCTGTTTTCTTATTCAATAAACATGTACTGCTTTTATAAGAAAGACCACAGAAGCTATTTTTAATAAAAAAGGGCGACATTTGCAGAAATCATCTTTGCTCTTCCCCAAAGGTATTGAATGTATTTCTAAACAGATGACCAAGAGAACAAATCAATACGCAACTAAAAAGGAATATACTCTCGAGATTGTGTACACAATTTAAAAAGATGATAAACACACAGGTAGTTGTACTTATTAGATGAAACACAAAGATTACAGTACATGAGAGAGTCAGCTTGGATTTCAGATGTGGTGCTGCCCCCGTTACGTGGTTAGTTAAAAGCTATACAAATCCATTCTTTGCAAGGCAGTGATAAGAGTAGACATAAGTTTTAATACATTTTATACAATTTTATGTAAGATGAGTATGAAGTGTAACAATGCTATAATCCCTTAGGTCCTGACTTCATTGTTACAAAACAGACTGTAACAATTCTAGCTGAAGACATTTACTAATCATAGATAAGGTACAGCAATGGGGTTAGATGGAAAAGTAGAGCGATGAGCTATGGAGGGGAGTTCATAGGTTTAAAACACAACATCACAGCGTTTCTTAAACTGACTTCCTCAGAAACGCTTCATTTCCAAATTGCTGCTTAATCGCAAAAACAACTTTGTAGGCTAGGCTGCAGCGGCTCACACCTGTAATCCCAGCACTTTGGAAGGCACAGGTGGGCCAATCACTTGAGGTTAGGAGTTTGAGACCAGCCTGGCCAACATGGGGAAACCCTGTCTCTACTAAAAACCACAAAAATTAGCCGGGTGTGGCGGCGCACGCCTGTAGACCCAGCTACTTGGGAGGTTGAGGTAGGAGGATCGCTTGAACCCGGGAGGTGGCAGTTGCAGTGAGCAATATTGCGCCACTGCACTCCAGCCTGGGCAACAGAGCGAGACTGGATCTCTGTTTCTTCAAATGGGGATAGATTTCTCCCATTCACGTTCCATTACTCAGAGGTCATGATGGGTAACAATAATAATGTTTTTCAGATGGCATTTGAGAACCATCCGGGTGTTAAATTCCAAGAGCAGCTCTGTGATTGGGTACAGGAAGTGCTGTTTCCAAGGACAAGCACATAGATTATAACATGTATATATATATATATACACTAACAAGAAACATCACATCCAGTTCTACAGTGCTATGATTCTCCTTCCACTTAATCATATTGTAGAAAAGACATTAATTATCTGTTAGGTGACAGCAAAGGCTGGCCTGGTGGCTGAGCCATGGAGATGAGCTGCAGCGGCTGTGAGTTAGGAGTTAATCATACCTTCCTCTAATAAACAGCTTCCAGCTCCCCCTACGCTCTACCCACGCAGAGCTTTTGTTTTCTGTTTTTCTCTTCTCATCGGGCCAAATGAGCAGCTTGGATATCTGCTCGGGTCTAAAACGTGTCTCCTCGGAGCAGCAAGGGTATTGCTCATGATTCCCATCTGCCGTTTCGGCCTGACCAGCATTCATCCCCCCTGTTGCTGGTAACAGCAAATTACATTTGTCTCTGGGGAATCAAACCTTCCTCTCAGACCATGAGGTCTGTGGTGAAGCTGGATCCACCTCACCCTGCGTTCCACGCAGGGGCATGTGACCCAGGCCCAGTCAGTAAGCACCCAGACCCCAACCCATGGCCACGTGACTGGGGTGGACAAGCAACCCTAGGTAATCCATGAAGAATCAGCCCTGAGGCTCTGGCTAGATCTACTGGTGAGAAAACACACTTTCCAACAAGGTTCCTAAGGTGGTAGGATGGAAGCCAGAGGCTGCTATGGGCCATCATATAAAAAAAGCAAGTCACAGAACGAAGCCAACTCAGAGGACAGCAGAGCTGAGTGATGTGGGGACAGGCTGATTCTTGATGGCACCCTTTGAGGGCCTGCATCCAGCCGTGCCTGCCCTACCCCTGGTCTCTCCAGACACTGGCCAGTAAGTTCCTATTTTTGCTTAAAGTAGTATGAACTGGGTTTTTGGCACTTGCAACTGAAAGAAATCTTACTAACACACAGGCTGTCTCTTTTGTTTGTTTGAGGCAGTCATGCTCTGTCACCCAGGCTGGAGTGCAGTGGCACGATCTTGGCTCACTGCAACCTCCGCCTCCTGGGTTCAAGTGATTCTCATGCCTCAGCCTCCCGAGTAGCTGGAACTATAGGCGTGAACCACCATGCCTGGCTAATTTTTGTATTTTTTAGTAGAGACGGGTTTTTGCCATGTTGGCCAAGCTGGTCTTGAACTCCTAACCTCAAGTGATCTGCCCGCCTCAGCCTCCCGAAGTGCTGGGATTACAGGCATGAGCCACTGTGCTTGGCCTCTCTTACTCTTTTAATGTTAAAGAGACTTTTAGAAACTACCCAACCAGGGGAATCAATGCATTGCCTGGACTGACAAAAATGATTTCAGCAGACGCCAGGCACTCCACTACCCATCTTGCTGGGATGGGTCTGCTTTGTCCTCTGCATCTTCTCATCGTCACTGTATTTCAAGTTGCATCTGCCATTCAAAGGCACTTTATATGTAACAAATATGATTGTGTACCCTAGCTCATGTACCTGACTTCAAACATTAAAAGGGAACAGGCTTGCAAAAAATACGTACTTCCTCACTTTCTGATTTCTCTTTAAAAACCAAATTATTTGCAGAAAAGACAGCATGAGTCTAAGTCTTTATCACCGGGTCTCCGACATCAGGCCTTATTCAAGTGATGTCAATGTGTGTTAAAAGTATTTGCTATGTTCTACAAGGCAAAAGGCAACAGAGCAGAAATATATAAACAAGGCTGGGCGTGATGGCTCACACCTGTAATTCCAGCAGTTTGGGAGGTCGGGGAGGGCAGATTACCTGAAGTGGGGAGTTCAAGACCAGCCTGGCCAACATGATGACACCCCATCTCTACTAAAAATACAAAAATTAGCTGGGCATGGTGGCAGATGCCAGTGATCCCAGCTACTCGGGAGGCTGAGACATGAGAATCGCTTGAACCCAGGAGGCAGAGGTTGCAGTGACCTGAGATTGCACCACTGCACTCCAGCCTGGGCAACAGAGTGAGACTCTGGCTCAAAACAACAACAACAACAACAACAACAACAACAAAAGGCCAGGTGTGGTGGCTCATGCCTGCAATCCCAGCACTTTCAGAGGCTGGGGCGGGCGGATCATGAGGGCAAGAGATTGAGACCATCCTGGCCAACATGGTGAAACCCTGTCTCTACTAAAAATACAAAAATTAGCTGGGCGTGGTAGTGCACACCTGGAGTCCCAGCTACTCGGGAGGCTGTGGCAAAAGAATTGCTTGAACCTAGGAGGCAGAGGTTGCAGTGAGCTGAGATCACACCACTGCACTCCAGCCTGGCAACAGAGCGAGACTCCATCTCAAAAAAAAAAGAAAAAAGAAATACGCAATCTCTTTGCATCTCTCCCAGAGGATGTGGCATTGTGTTCTGTGCACAGTAGGGCCTCAGCAAACACCGACTCGGGAGGAGTATTCAAGCTTTAATATATTCGCAAGTTGTCCTTGGAAACACACCTGATACCTCTGGATGGAAAATCTCCCCCCTGCCCAGGTTTCAAGCAGTGGGCGATACATACACACTTTGGCCTCTGCTACAAAGAGGGAAGAGGGTGCCCTTAAACGAAAGGCTTTTTCTTTCATTCTCAGTATCAAGAAACAGACCTATAAAAAGTGCCCTTCCTAATGGATATCTACTCCTCACTCTGAAGGCACTTAGTTTTTCGTGACACTTGAGACCACAGGGCTGCCGACATTTGCTGGCTGTCACGCAGAAGCAGCAAATCACAGGCTACATGTTCTCACCTTCTGGTTTAATAAGGCGCAAACTCATGGGGGAGGCTCTAACTGCAACTTTGTCCTCAAGGAGGTCTGGGGCTTATCAGGGGCAATGATCTAAGGATGTGCAATACTCATGGGATGATAGGGAAGATTCTCATTGCTAGGGGAGTCCTGACAGAGGCAAAGCCCCTGTGTGAGCTGAAGAAAACTACGGAGAGGCCATATACCGGCCAGGCACAGTGGCTCACACCTGTAATCCCAGCCCTTTGGGAGGCCAACGTGGGCAGATCACTTGAGGTCAGGAGTTCGAGACCATCCTGGCCAACATGGTGAAACCCCGTCTCTACTAAAAATACAAAAATGAGCCAGGCGTGGCGGCAGACGTCTGTAATCTCAGCTACCCAGGAGGCTGAGACAGGAGAATCACTTGAACCCAGGAGGCTGAGACAGGAGAATCACTTGAACCCAGGAGGTGGAAGCTGCAATGAGCTGAGATGGCACCACTGCACTCCAGCCTGGGCGACACAGTGAGACTCCATCTCAAACAAAAAAGACCACATAACCTCCATTGGTTACGTTTTTCCAGACACAAAAAACTTAATAGCTTAGCTGACGCCTCACGGTGCTTTAAAGCAGGGCATGGGCAAGTAATTTCTAATCAGTCCCTCTACCTGCTTTCACAGCAGCCACCTAAGCCAGGCCACACAGACCCTGAGGCCTGCCGTCATGTGGGACACCGCTCCCTTGCCAAGCAGAAAACTAATAAAGCAATCAAAGTCAAGACAAAGGAAGAGCGTGTTTCAAGTCAATGAAAAGCAACTTGTCAGCCGAAGGGCCCTGGGAGCCTCCTTCGCAGCAAGAACTGAGAAACAATTAATTTTGAAAACCAGTTCATTTGTAAGAAGATGACCTTAAACATCCCCTAATTAGAGCTATGGTAAGTTGGTCTACTTTAAAATTAATTTTTAAAAGAAACCCTACAGTTCTACTTTCTGCGGCAGAGATATGATCTAAAATTAGCTGCTAATAAAGTCCTTCTCTCAATGACTTGTGGCGTGGTGGGGAAGGAGGGCCCTGTGTGAACATTCAAGGAGACGGGCGGCAGCCGTGCCGTCAAGGGTAGTGACTCGCATGGCCTACCCGGCACAGGTAGGCACGGGCGTACACCGACACCAGCGGGTCTCCGATCCCTCTGATCATGCATGTTAACCGGGGCAGGCACTCTGAAATTCCCCTGCGAGAGACAAAAAGAGGCCAGCATTACACTCAACGTGAGAACTCGCTGTTCCTTTATTTTTAAAATAAAGATAAAATAAAAACTTCCTAAATTCGCCAAGGGGGGTGGTGTGGGGAGGAAAAATCAAGTTTCAGTAACAAACCAAGGTCAAAGTTTCAGTTTTCTAAGGCAATGTAACAACAGTCTTTCTCTTCTGATACAATTTGTTCACTGAATGATTTATTTCATCGTTATCATTTGCTCAGTGGTGGAGGCTAACCACATTTTTTCCCCAATCGAGGTCACATTTATTTTATTAATTTTAACAGTTTTTGTCTCCAATTATTTTCCATCGACTGGGCACCGCTTGATCTTCTCCCCACATCTATTTTTGTTTGCCACAGATTTACTGTCCCGTATGCTGTTCCTTCCGTGAATCTCAGGCTGGCATCTGACATCCTCCAACTACCAACAATGTGAATTACAATTTATTTCTCCTGCAATGTATGTCTTCCCTCTGCCTAAGGCATTATCCTCCTCCAACTGGTGAGGCAAAATAACTGTTTCTTCAGTACCCATGTTATTCCCCCAAACTACTCCAGGCATCCCTAGATTCAAATCCAACACATTTGAGATAAATTCTAAATCCAATCAGAAGAGTTATCTGTGGAGCACCATGAATCAGTCACTCCCGGGCTTCAAGGAATTTATTATCTAGCTATCTAACATGACTCAGCATTTCACCTGCTCTGCAGAAAGCAGATCTGGGTCCCCCATGTCCTATAATTACTCTCAAAACATTGTGATAAATTGAGTAGCATGGACCTAAGCCACTAAGGGCAAAGGCTTCTGCTTCTGACGTCATCATTTTCATCATCATCAACAGCAGCAGCCAACACAGAGGATGGGCCCACCGTGTACCAGGTATGACTCTCACTGTTGCATGTATGACCTGAAGGACCCTCTCAGACCTCTTCTTAGGGTCATGTTCCCAGGAGAGGGAGCCTGAGGTTCTGAGGCTGTAAATAACCTGCTAAGACCATACAGCTAGTACCAGTACAGCCAAGATTCAAATCCAGTTGAGCTGATCTTCCTTGACCTCCTCAATCAACTTCTCCTGGCTTGAGTTTTCCTCTCCCTAATACAGGGATTAGGATGGTGTCTCTACTTCATTCAGTTTTCATTTGGATTCAACGAGAAAATGCACAGAAGGTGCTTAACACACATTAAGTACTCAGTGAATAATGGCTACTATTACATTGCCATTACTATCTGTGTACACACGGGAGATTTTGAACAATTTTATGGTTCTAGATTTTATCGAAGAGCCTTACGTTTTGGAGAGGAATTTGTTACATTTCAGGATGGATGCCTCCACGTAACTACAAGAACATCCTGTTAAGGAAGATGTTTTCCAGAAGGTCTACTCCCTATGGAGAAAAGACTAAACTATCCATGAATAGAAGTAGGCAGGTCTTAGGAGACGGGAACCAGAACGGCTCTCAACAATCTAGCGAACTAAGGTAGCTTATGGTTTCTACATATGGTTTTCAAAGTTTCATACTTATCTAAAATAAATTGTGGAAAATGTTACACATTAACTCATACTTGCATGCTGAAATATAAACTGGGTTTTGAGCATTTCTAATCAATGCTTTATGGGGAAAGAAAGAACTTTAGAGGCCGGGTGCAGGGGCTCACGCCTGTAATTCCAGCACTTTGGGAGGCAGAGGCGGGCGGATCACGAGGTCAGGAGATTGAGACCACCCTTGCTAACACAGTGAAACCCCGTCTCCACTAAAAATACGAAAAAATTAGCTGGGCGTGGTGGCGGGCGCCTGTAGTCCCAGCTACTCGGGAGGCTGAGGCAGGAGAATGGTGTGAACCCAGGGGGTGGAGTTTGCAGAGAGCCGAGATCACGTCACTGCACACCAGCCTGGGCAACAGAGCGAGACTCTGTCTCAAAAAAAAAAAAGAAAGAACTTTAGATAACTAAGATGCAATTTATGCATAAGTTGAATTCTGTTCTTCAATATTGGCATTTGCCCTGCCAAGCTTGACCCTGTTCTTTCAAGTTCTTGGAATCAGAGAAAATACAAATGAGAGAATTAATTGAGAGAATTAAGGTGGGAATGTTCCACAAGGAAACAAATGCCTGACACATGGCATCGGGTTCAAAGTAAAAGACAAAAAAACTGGAAAGAGCAAGAGTCCAAGGGTTTCTACAATGTGGCTTGCCCTGTATGTATTTTCAGGCTAGCAACCGTCATGGGACCACATTTTCAATAAGAATGTCAGGGCATCCCATCACATGGCTTCTATTAACAGTACAACTCTTTTAGCCTATCTTGAAAATCACCAGACAAAAAAAAAAAAAGAAAAAAGAAAAAGGATACAATCTTGGAATGAGTTCCCTGATGGAGGCAATCTTGAAAAACCAATTTAGGCATGTTTCCTTGGCCGTGTCATTGGCATTCTCTGGAGAAAAGTGATCTGTAATACAAAAACAAGACCCATCAGCCCTCCTAAATCTCAGGATCTGTGTGAGTCCCCGCATGGAAACACATTACCCTGGAGCAGAAAAGGGAGTGACTCAGCCTGTGTCTTTCTTTCCAAATATCACTATTAGGAAGCAACTGATGATAACAATAGTTTCCACAAACACAGGCTTTCTAAGTGCCAAGTGTTGTCCACAGTGCTTTACAGACAGCTCACCTGATCCCATAGAGCAACCCTCTGAGGTATGTACTTTTATTATCTTATTTTACAGATGCAGAGTCCAAGGCACAGAGGAATGTAGTGACTCACCCAAGGCACACAGCAAGCAAATGTAAGAGCTGGAATTCAACCCAGGCAGTCGCGGCTGACATTCTTAGCCACTGCCTCTAATATAATCCAGAGGTTCTTGGTTACCTCCCAGTAACTATGACAACATTGTTGAGAATTCCAGATGCTTTAGGGAACTGAGACTGCAACATGAAATGTGATCTAAGCTTTTGCTCTACACATCACAATGGGCCAGAGGAAGGTAAAGCAAGGCCCTTGAGGTGAGAAACCAGCCAGAATTATGTTGCTGGCTCATGACTGGCTCCAAGACGAGTCACCTTGTGAAACTGCCAGTTTACTCCATAAGCTATTGTCCTCCCCCTTAATAGAAGAACTCGCATTTTCCTGCAGGGCACAGGGCCATCCTTGCAGTTAGGTGTGGTCACGTGGGTCAGTTCTGGTCCCAGGATATATAAATAGAAGGGCAACTTCTGAGAAGTATCTTTAATGGAAGGGGCTTGCCTTCCCTCACTCCTTCTTCCTGCTCACTGACTGGAATGCAGACATGACAGCTGGAACCTCTGCAGCCATACTGACCATGAGAGCAGCAAGACAGAAGTGAGGATCGTTGGTACCAAGGGCTAGCTGGCCCATCAGCTCTGACCTTCATTACTGTTATTTTGAGTTTTCTGGAACTGGAACCCAAGCTTGCTTTTGACATACATATTTTTAAACAGCAGAAATTTATTTCTCACAGTTCTGGACTTGACATACATCGTAAGCAATGGAAGAGAATATGGAGAAATGAAAGAAAAAACACAAAACTTATCAATACCATGAAGGCCATTGTTAAACTCTCACATGGAAAAGATTTCTTCTAAATGATTTTGGCAAAGATTAGAGCTCCATCCCACCACTGGATGTTTTATACTTTTAGGATTAATTCAAAAAGGGAGAAGCTGGCCAGGCACTGTGGCTCATACCTGTAGTCCCAGCTACTTGGAAGGTTGAGGTGGGAGGATCAACAGAGCCCAGGAGTTTGAGGCTGCAGTGAGCTACGTTCGAGCCACTGCACTCCAGCCTGGGCAGAGCGAGACAGAGTAAGATAGAGCAAGACTTTGTCTCTAAAAAATGAATAAATAAATTAAAAGGGAGCAGTTAGTTACTTTAATATAGCAAATGATTCTTAGCTTGTTGGCTCTCATCCTGTTTTGCAATGAGTCATTTTCATCCCTGATTCTGTTACTTGGTGGTATATGAAGGTGATCAAAATTCCTATAGAATCAGCAAAAAAAAGACAAATCTCTAGGTACTTTTCTAGCAGGGAAGAGTCACTAATCACAACTGCAGATATTTTGAAATTGCAATCTCCTCAGTCTATTTTTGCATGGCTGGCATGCTTCATTCACTTGAGAACTATTTGCTTACCATTTTCAAAAGGATGGGAAATGACCATTTTCCTCTTTCTGGCCTAGATCTCTACACATGAAGTAACTTTTTTTGTCTACTTTCAAGAGATCCAGACAGGAAAAGATAGCAGTTATTCTTACATTCATTTGTCAATCTTCTCTTTGGGGAGAGGGAGGAGCAGTGTTAATTTCCCTTCATATGACTGAATCTTGTGGCTTAAAATCCAAAAGCAAAAATAGGTCTCTGAGGTCATCTATAAAATCTCTCACTCTCTAGTTGAAGGAACTGAGATTCAGCAAAGGCTAAAACAAACTGGTTCAGGTTGCCTGAAAGAGTTGGAAATCAGGCTAAAGGCAGGCTGCTCTGCATACACACATTGACTGCAAGCTATACGACAATCTGCATACACCAGTACAGAATCTTTAGGCTTTCCTTCCAGCTCAAGGAATAATTTAGAAAAAGGATTCTGTTATGCAGGACTTTAAGATCTTACAGCAAACTAAGTACTATATTCCTTTACTTCATGTGCTCAACACAAATGTCTTAAGGGCCAACTAAAGGTGGTGTTCTAGGCTTTGGGGA
The DNA here is from genome assembly GCF_007565055.1 of Rhinopithecus roxellana. Classification (NCBI taxonomy): domain Eukaryota; kingdom Metazoa; phylum Chordata; class Mammalia; order Primates; family Cercopithecidae; genus Rhinopithecus; species Rhinopithecus roxellana. The sequence continues at coordinate 46,397,870 of NC_044568.1, forward strand.
GATAACAGTGCACAAGGTAGATCTTATCTTCATAAAACTTACATTCCAGTGGGGGGAGACAAATGACAAACAGGAAAGAGAATACGCAGGCAAACAAATAAGATAATATCTAATAGCACTATTAAAGATACTAAACTAAGTATTGGAATAAAGAGTGACTTGAGTGAGATTTACGGGAAGGGGCTCATTAGATGCAGTGGTCAGAGAAGGCTCCTACAGAGGCGGTATCTGAGCTGAGCCCTGAATTATGAAAGGGAGCCAGCCATGCCTAGATGTGGAAGAAATACATTCCAGGGAGAGAAAACAGCAAATGCAAGGCCCTGAGGTAGGTGTAACCTCACTATGGTCAAAGAACAAAAAGCAAGCCAATTTGCTAAGCAGAAAGGGGTGCAGCCAGCATCACAAGCCAGTTCACACAGGGCTGAAGCCTTGGTGAGGAGTTTGAGAGTTTTTCTAAACATAATGGAAACCCCCTGAAGGGTTCTGAGCACAGGAATGGCATGACACGACATGGTTTATACTTTAGCACTTGGGCTGCTACATGGGGACTCCTTCAAAATCCGGAAATCAATTCAGAAGACACTTCAATATAACAAAGAACAGAGATTCTCTTTCTAGCTCCCACTTATTTTTCTTTTATGGTGCTGCTTTTTTTCAAACCTGAACTTCTGTGGATATTTTAAGAGGAGGCAGGAGACCAATGAGTCTAGTTCTTTCATTTATTTGCCAAGTCTCTACCCAGAGGTCTCTTTACGTAACAGTGTTATAGGGATTGGCACCATCTTAGCTGGCATGTGCTGGAAAGGCCAGGTCAGTTAAGGCCACTGCTTATCCCAATGTGGCCCACATCAGCCACAGGGGAAAACTGAAGATGGGAGTGCTGAGAAGATGATGATGGAAACCATAATACAATAAACCCAAATTATTTCTCCCAAGCTGGAAAGAAAATGATTTGACTTCTCAGAGTCAATGGCCTCTCTATGTATATGCTGGATTAAGAACTGTTGGGAAAAAAATGACCACATCTAGTAGTGTGTACTTTTCCTGAACCCAAAAGACACTGCATCTTTCTCAACTCCGAAGAGCTATACCTTAGTTAAAACTCCCTAAGGCAAAGGGCTCAAGTAGGAAATTCACCCAACAGAACTTGATTTAAATGGAAAGAATGAGTACAAATGCCACCAAATTTCTCTTCGCACGTAATCTCTTTGGGCAGAATTCTGCACAGATTTCTAAAGCTTTCATGATAATTATACTTAAGAGTCATTCCTCAGATCACCAACAACTTCGAAAAACAGAATCTACTATTCTTTTCAGGTTCTTGGAACCGGAGCGAACACAAGCAGATGAAGATTTTAGCTAAAAGGAAAACAAACAATGATATCATTTAAAGAAAAAAAAAAAAAACAAATGATTTGCTTTGCTCAAGGTCAAAAATAGTTATTTGGAGAGGGAAGAATTTTAGTGATGAAAGTGCTATAATTAACATATCTAAACAAGGACTCATCTGTTGTTTTAAACTTTTAAGTTTAGGCAGGGAGTTAGTTATTAGTCATTTTTCCTTAATTGGCCCTAAAATGTTGTTTGTATAGTCACTGAAGACTGGAAGAAAGGAAGATTACTGCGGTAGAGGCAAACCCAAATGCCCCTGGGGGCCAGGAAGGTAAATATGAAAAATTTTAAGAGGCTGGGTATACAACAATAGGAAGAACTAGAGCCTGTATCAAAAATCGTTTTTTAAAAATGCTGTTGTTGCCAAAAAAAAAATCTATTTTGATTCAATCCCACCTGTTGGCTCAAGTTTGCTGCCAATGGCATATAGCATGCTACGTGCTGGCAAGTGTGAATTAAATAAATGGATTCGGCCGGGCGTGGTGGCTCATGCCTGTAATCCCAGCACTTTGGGAGGCCGAGGCGGGCAGATCACCTGAGGTCAGGAGTTCAACACCAGCCTGGCCAACAAGATAAAAACCCATCTCTACTAAAAATACAAAAATTAGCTGGGTGTGGTGGTGCACGCCTGTAATCCCAGCTACTTGGGAGGCTGAGGCAAGAGAATCACTTGAACCCAGGAGGCAGAGGTTGTAGTGAGCCAAGATTGCGTCATTGCCCTCCAGCCTGGGACAACAAGAGCGAAACTCCGTCTCAAAAATAAATAAATAAATAAACAATTCAGATTTCTCAAATCCTCAAGCCAGCGGAGAAGGCCTTTCCTTTCCACTTGGGCTGGCCTCTGCCTGCCTGTCCCAGATCACTGCCTCCAACCCTGAGATGGCCAGAACTGCTGGGAGGAGCTGCTGAAAAACATCATCACAGGTATGATGCAGTGGCACGGAGGATCCCAAAGAAAAACCACGTGAGCCATATTAAAAAGGTGAAAAACTGGGGAAATTAATTTTAATCATGTACTTTAACCCGATTCATCCAGAATACCATTTCAACATGTAACCAACATAAACACTATTAGTGAGCTACTTTACCGTCTTTTACTTGTACTGAGTCTTTGAAATCCAGCGACTTTTTAAATAGTTACGTCGCATCTCAATTTGGACTGGCCACACCTCAAGTGCTCAAGAGCAACACATGGCCAGTGGCTGCTGTACTGGACAATGTAGGTGCAGCGCGAAGAGCAAGGCTCTCAGTAGCTGGTGGCAGAGCTCTGGGCAAGACCCTTCCATACTGGGTCTGCCCATCTCTGATGAAACAAGATGGGTCCTAAAAGCACTTCGAGACCTAAAAGCCTGTAGAGTTCTGTCTCTTTCTTTCTGACAAATGTGCACATTAAATAGTATTAAAAAGACAGGCCAAGCATAGTGGCTCATGCCTACAATCCCAGCACTTTGGGAGACTGAGGTGGGAGGATCACTTGGGCTCAGAAGTTTGAGAGCTGCTTGAGCAACATAGGGAGACTGTGTCTACAAAGATGAAAACCTAAAAACATTAAATAGAAAAAATAAAAATAAAAAAGGGCCAGGCATGGTTGCTCATGCTTATAATCCCAGCACTTAGGGAGGCCAAGGCAGATGAATCACTTGAGGTCAGGAGTTTGAGACTAGCCTGGCCAAAATGGTAAAAACCCGGTCTCTACTAAAAATACAAAAATGAGCCAGGTATGGTGGCAGGTACCAGTAGTCCCAGCTACTCAGGAGGGTGAAGCAGGAGAATCGCTTGAATCCGGGAGGCGAAGGCTGCAGTGAGCCAAGATCGCGCCACTGCACTCCAGGCTGGGTGACAGAGCAAGAGTCCATCTCAAAAAAATAAATAAATAAAGATAGATTGATTGATTGATGGACAGACAGGAAGCAGAAGAAAGAAAAGGAGAGGTTGGGAGAGGTGGAGGAAGAGGAAGAGAGAGAAGGAGGAGAAGAGGAGGCAGGAATAAAGGAAAGAGGAAAGAAGGAAGAATAAAGGTCAGGTTACAGGTTACTGTCACAAACACCTTCTATTCACCTCCTGGGAAGCCCCACTGCAGGAGCAGAGGGAAGTGGAGTGGCAGTGGAGCAAGCTGGTTACTCTAGCTTGGACAGATGAGAACGTTTTCTCATAGGTGTGCTCGGAAGTTAAAAAGAGGAATACAGGCAAAGGATGCTGTGGCTGAGAGTCCTACATTGCCAGACACATCATTCTTACCATGTATATGACAAAAGAAATTCATCATCCACTTGTCCCATTATAACCTCCAGGGAATTTAAACTTGATTGACAGTCAATTTAATGCAAAATTATTTGGGTATAGACTGTGAATTCAAAGCATCAATTACTATCGATCTATTTGACATCGTTCTTTAATATATATAAAGTCGTTTTTGCTTTTTTTTTTTTGTCCAAGTAATTTGCTTCTTAGGAGGGAACGATACATAGGAAAAATATTAAAGTCAAGCAGCAGAGGAAAATATGTTGATGTGAAAGTTCAGCTGAATCTAACTGTGATGCCTTTTCATTCTTGTAGATTCAAATTACTTGCCTTAGCTCCTACACAGGCCATTCAGAAACCTTCTAACGTTTTTAGAAGACTGAGATGATCAGAAATCTTCAAAGGTGTTTCTTTTACTTGAACACACCCCAAATTAAAACCTTTATCAAGCTTCAATGAATTCTGACTCAATAAAAGCCTTCTAGTCCTGACTCCAGGGCACGATAACACTCCAGGAACAGCTGTGACATTACCTGGTAAGACACTGCGGTTATCCACACACATGGAAAAGATGCGCTCATACACGAGCTTTCCTGGGAGGAAAAGGACAGATGGTGTTAGTATCACACTCTTCAGGAGCAAACAGTAAATAAATGTTTGTTAATTAGGGACCCAGAGTGATCATCTCCCAGACAGGCTTCAACTTGTGATGGTATGCTGCCACCTGGTGGGACAGATTTTAAGCCACATTTCTTTTGTTTTGTTTTTAGTTTTTCCAGTAGACTTTTACTTTCTTTGAAAGGCAGGAAAGTGATCGTTTTACCCTTTGGAGTCTAAAGGAGTCTCAAGTATCTCCATCCACTCAGACGATGGTCCACATTCCATGCTAGGCCAGAGGTGAAAACGGGCAGCCCGTGGGGTGAATCCAGCCTGTGACCAGTTATGCATGGCCACACCACAACAGCCCACAAAGTGTTTTAACATTTTTTTTTTTTTTTTTTTTTTTGAGACGGAGTCTGGCTCTGTCACCCAGGCTGGAGTGCAGTGGCCGGATCTCAGCTCACTGCAAGCTCCGCCTCCCGGGTTCCCGCCATTCTCCTGCCTCAGCCTCCCGAGTAGCTGGGACTACAGGCGCCACCACCTCGCCCGGCTAGTTTTTTGTATTTTTTAGTAGAGACGGGGTTTCACCGTGTTAGCCAGGATGGTCTCGATCTCCTGACCTCATGATCCGCCCATCTCGGCCTCCCAAAGTGCTGGGATTACAGGCTTGAGCCACCGCGCCCGGGTAAAAACCGGGAGAGGCTGGGCATAGTGGCTCACACCTGTAATCCCAGCACTTTGGGAAGCCGACACAGGAGGACTGCTTGAGCCCAGGAGTTCAAGAGCAGCCTGGGCAACATCGTGAGACCGGGAATGTACAAAAAATTTAAAAAATAGCCAGGCATGGCAGCGCACGCCTGTAGTTTCAGCTACTTGGGAGGCTGAGGTGGGAGGATTGCTTGAGCCCAGGAGTTCAAGGCTGCGGTAAGCCATGATCACCCACTGCCCTCCCGCCTGGGTGAGAGAGCAAGACCAGTCTCAAAAACTAAAACTAAAACAAACTCTACAACTTAGGAGAACTCACATGCCATATTTTCTCCTTCTTCACATAAAATATGCCAAAAATGTGGCCATATCTCTATAGGATAACACAGCTAGAGCAAATTAGTAGCTGCCCCTTGAAATGGCATATATACTAACCAGTTTGCCACAGTCTCCACCACCCCCTACCATCTCTCATCATTAGTGTGCTTTTCACTCTTTTATGTGACCTGCCTGGTCCCTAGAAGCATCAGAATTTGAGATTCAACTAGAATTCAAGTTCCACAAAGGCAGAGATTTGTGCTTGTTTCGTTCACTGACTGGCACACAGAGGGTACTCAATATTTGTTGGATGGATGAACATACTAGAGGTTTTGCAGGTCATAGGTCACTTTCTTGATGACTCATCTTTGCCACTGTAGCACAAAAGTGGCCACAATGTGCAAACAAATGGATGTGGCTATGTTCTGATAAAACTCTACACAACAGGTGGGCAGCCTGGACCCCTAAACTGGTACCAAAAGTGTTATTTTAGAAAATGTTATCAATATGTGGAGGTAAAAAATTACAGTTCTTATTCATTTTCTAAGCTCTCCTAAGTCACCTTCAATGTGAAAGTATTTCCCTCTATGTTTTTTTTCTTTTTTTTTCATAGCCCCTTTATTCAGGGCAGTAAAGAACAACACAGCTTGTCCATACATGGAAAAAGAGACAGGAAAATACAAAGATCATTTCAGGTCAAAGAACGTGGGATCAAATGATATCAAGAGATGACACAGTGTTAGGGTTAAGTGAAGGAAGCCAGCCAAGCTAAGAGGTACCACTCAGGTGCTTCTCCTAGTATGGACCGCCTGCCTAAATACCTACCTACATTCATTCATTCAATTCATTCATTCATTCAGACAGGGCCTCACTCTGTCACTAGGCTGCAGTGCAGTGGTGTGATCACAGCTTACTACAGCCTCCACCTCCTGGGCTCAAGCAATCCTCCCACCTCAGCCTCCTATGTAGCTGGGACCACAGGCATGCACTGCCATGCTTGAATGATTATTTTTCTGTAGACATGGGATTTCCCTATGTTCCCAGCCCAAGCTGGTCTTGAACTCCTGGGCTCAAGTGATCTGTGTGCCTTGGCCTCCCAAAGTGCTGGGATTATAGGTGTGAGTCACCATGCCTGGCCTTGGACTACCTACATTAAAATTTCCTAATGGCACTTGTTGAAAATGCAGATTTCTGGGGCCACCCTATAGCTACTGGAAAAGAATATTTTCATAGCCAGGCGTGGTGCTGCATACATGTAGTCCCAGCTACTTGAGAGGCACAGATAGAAGCTATGATTGTGCCGCTGTACTCCAGCCTGGAGCAACGGAGTGAGACACTGTCTCAAAAAAAAAAAAAAAAAAAAAAAAAAAGTATTTTGGAGGATGAGGACTAGGAATATGGATTTTTGAATAACCTTGCTGGGAAATCCTTATACACGCTGAAGTGTGAGAACCACCGATTTAGGCAGACACCAGTGGGTCTCTGAGCTAAAACTTGCCTTGCCTCTGGAATCTACAGAAACAGCAACAGACCTCCCTCTTCCCTCTGAGACGGTGCTTCTTCAACTGGGCTGCAGACTCCAAGCACCTGGGACTCTTGAAAATCTGTGGATGTCTGCATCCATCCTCACAAGTCCTCATATAAATGGTCTGGATGCAGCTGGGACTCTGTGGGTGTTTATAAAGCTCCCCAGGTGATTTCAATGTGCAGCCAAGTATGAGAAGCACTGCTCCAAACCACTAGCTCCATTTAGAAGACCCTGGAAGACCTCAGAGAACAAACCCTAGTTCTCAAAGCCACCTGCTTTTTTCCTCCTGGCAGAACATGCTTTTCTTATCAGGGGCTATGGGTTCCCTACAGCAACACCTTGTGTAGAGACAGGCCTCCTCTGGGATGACCCCAGAACCCTGGCATTACGGATGCATGCAATGTCACCTTGGACCATCACACAGCAAACCACACTAGGCGGCTGCATAACTTCTTATCTCGCATGGCATACAGAATGAACCCAGCACAAAACACCTTTATTTCCTACACAAAAGTTGCCATCTCTCTAAAACTAGCTTTCTTAAAAAAATAAATAAAATAAAATAAAAAATTCATCTCTACATTCTTTTTTACTTTATTTTTTTTTTTTTTAAGAGACAGCGTCTTGCTCTGTCACCTAGGCTGGGATCAGAGCTCACTGCAGCCTCAACTACCTGGGCTCCGGGGATCCTCCCACCTCTGCCTCCTGAGTAGGTGGGATCATAGGCACGCGCCACCATGCCTGGCTAACTTTCAAATTTTTCATAGAGATGAGGTCTCACCATGTTGCTCAGGCTGGTCTCGAACTCCTGGGCTCAAGCAATCCCTCTGCCCTGGCTTCCCAAAGTGCTGGGATTACAGATATGAGCCACTGTACTGGGCCTCACTTTCATATTTTAAGAACCCTTTAACTACAGAATTATTTTTACTGAAAAAAGCTATTTGTCTATTGTTGAGCTAGAAGACAACTATTCTGAGAAACAACGCTTGATCCTAGATTTATTTCCTGTCTTGATTTGCTTTCTTATACATCAAAGACACTAAAATAGATAAATAATAACAGTGGTAACAGCTAGCATTTTCTGAGCACTTACTTTGTGCCAAGCAGTATTCAAAGTCATTTACTCTAATCCTGCCAGCAAACTCTTAGAAGAGGAAAGACATTATACTTCCTATGAATCCTCTCATTTAATCTTCTCCAGAAACCCCTGAAGGTAGGGTCTACAATAGCCCCATTCTACAGGCAGAGAAACTGAGGCTCAAGTTCATACAACCCTGAAAGAGGAGACACAGGCATTGAAGCCAGAAGCCGACCTCTATATCCAATGCCTCTAGTGAAATCCCAACAGAAACCAGGCACACGTCTTCCCACTGTGCATGCCAGTCTCTGTGGATGTTGGGGCCCTAGTCTGCATCCCTGGCACAGCAAGATGCTCTCTCTTGTCAATGATGTCAACAACCATGAAACACCTGTCCCTGTACTGTCATGCATCTTCTTTTAGACGAGAGTATGACCATGTGCAGAAAACTGGAGCTCAGGACTCCACATTTCCACCAAGCAAGTCAGGGTTTCACTCTTTTTTTTACAAAGCATCCACTCATTAGCCCCAAACCTTAACAAAGACTCTTTGAGTACCTGTCCATGCAGGCTGCCTCAACAGTCCTGAGGAATATTATTCACAATAGACTTAAACAACAGCACCCTGGGAACACCATTCTGAAGGGGAGAGGAAGGACGGGGACCTGGGGAAGTGCTGAAAGCAGCTACTTTGTGTGAATGTGTGGTTTCGAATAGGTAAAACATTCCCATGGTTCAAAATTCAAAAAGGCTGCAGAAGGTACCAAGTGCAGTTTCTCTCCTGGCCCATCCCATCCGCCTCACTGCCCTGTGCACCCTCTCAGAGAAACCACTTCTATCGATTTCTTGGATATCCTTTTAATGTCTCCTTAGGGAGACACAAGTGAATACCACCACGTATTCTACATTTTCTTCCTTTCTTTTTCTTTTTTTTTTTCTTCTTTTCGAGACACGGTCTTACTTCTGCTAGGGTGCATCATAGCTCACTGCAGTCTCAAACTTCTTAGGCTCAAGGAATCTGCCTGCCTCAGCCTCCTGAGTAGCTGGGACTATAGGTTTGTACCACCAAAATTAGCTATTTTTTAAAAATGTTTTGTAGACATGGGGTTTTGCTATGTTGCCCAGGATGGTCTTGAACTCCTGGACTCAAGTTATCCTCCTGCCTCAGCCTCCCAAAGTGCTGGGATTATGGGATTACAGGTGTGAGCCACCATGCCTGGCCCTTTCCTTCCCTTCTTTCTTTTTTTTTTTTTGTTGTTATTTGTTTGTTTTTCTGAGACAAAGTCTCACTTTATCACCCAGAATGGAGTGCGGTGGCTTGATCTTAGTTCACTGCAACCTCTGCCTCCTGGGTTCAAGCAATTCCCCCACCTAAGCCTTCTGAGTAGCTGGGATTACAGGTGTGTACCACCTCACACAGCTAATTTTTGTATTTTTAGTAAAGACAGGTTTCACCATGTTGCCCAGACTGATCTCGAATTCCTAAGCTCAAAGTGATCTGCCAGCCTTGGCCTCCCAAAGTGCTGGGATTACAGGTGTAAGCCACCATGCCCAGCCTTTTCATTTCATAGAGCCACTAATACTCCACTATACAGACACACCATAATTTATTTAGCCAGCTCCTACTGATGGCCACTTGAGTTGCTTCTTATAGTTTGCTATTACAGGTGGGATAGATTCCCAGAGGTGAAACTGTTGGGTTAAATGTATATGCATTTAGGCCAGGCACAGTGACTCATGCCTATAATCCCAGTACTTTGGGAGGCCAAGGTGGGAGGATGGCTTGACTCCAGGAGTTTGAGACCAGCCTGGGCCACACAGTGAGATCCCATTGCTAAAAAAAAAAAAATAGCTGGGCATGGTGGAACACACCTGTGGTCCCAGTTACTTGGGAGACTGAGACAAGAGGATCCTTTGAGTCAAGGAGATCAAGGCTGCAGTGTGCCATGACCACACCACTGCACTGTGGCCTGGGCAATGAAGTGAGACCCTGTCTCAAAAAAAAAGGTATATGCATTCCCCCATGAGCAATGTATAAAGATAAATAAAGTAAGTGCTTTGACTGCAGACAGCAAGTTGAGACTCAGCTCTGCAATTCACTATGACGGTGACCCTGGGGAAGCTACTTTCCTTCTCCACCACCATGCCTGGCTAAGTTTTGTATTTTTAGTAGAGAGGGGGTTTCACCACATTGCCCAGGCTGGTCTTGAACTCCTGACCTTGTGATCCACCCACTTCGGCCTCTCAAAGTGCTGGGATTGCAGGCGTGAGCCACTGTGCCTGGCCAGTACTTAATATCCGTAAAGCACCTAACAGTCTGCCCAAGGTCATCATCTGTTGAAGATTTACCACTGCTGTTCCCAACTCCCAGCCCAGCTATTTTCTGGGACACAAAAAGGACGGCAGCATCTGCACTACAGCCTGGCGAGTCCAGGACGGCGCTGGGGTGCTGCTGGCAGGAGCTGGCAGAGTGGCTGCCCAGAGTTCCTGCAAGGTGAGTGATCTGTCTGGGTCTGGCCAGGCTTGCAGGATAGAGCTAATCAGTGTCTCGGAGCTAATCTTGCTCAGGAAAGCTGACTCACACAAATGAAACTTAGGAGAGGCTGGCAAGGGAACCAGAAGGCCAAGAGGCTGACTCACAGGAGAAATGAGACTGCCAGGGGAGCCAGACACAGCCACCAGCCTCTCCCCACCAATGAGGGCCTCACTCCCCGAAGGTAAGCCGTGTGCATGGACACGTCAAGGGTCAGCAGTGTACGATTTGACATCTATTCTGAGAACCTAAAGCCCTTAACCATCCTGGGTCTCACTTTGCCATCCCTACCGCCTTCCTGGGGCCATGCCAATCCCTGTCTCTCACCGGAAGTGCTGCCACAGGTTCCGGGCTCCACCTCCGCCCTACAATCTAGTCTCAACACAGAGCCTGTTGAATCCCACATAGGATCACCTCCCTCCTCTGCTCAACACCTTCTGGTGGCCCCTCCTGCCCGCGGAGTCACAGTCAAGGCCCAAGTCCTTCCAGTGGCCCCCAAGGCCACCATGGTCTCTGACCATGTCAGCTTCTGCCCCTCTCCTGGGTTCATCCCATCGCCTCCCTCTTGGCCTCCTTGGTTCTCAGGCCAACCTGGTGCTCCCACCCCAGGATCTTTGCACAAACTGTTCCTTGGCCTCCTCTGCCCCTGGCCTCCGCCCCATAGACCCACAGGGCTCACCTCTCACCTCTCACTGCCTTCAAGAACCTGCTCAGGTAACCTCTCAACGAGGTCTCCACTGAGCACCTTACTTAAAATTGCACCCCTACCCCCTCACCTAATTCCCTCCATTCCTCTTCACTTCCTCACCCTACTCTGTTTGGTTTTCTCCATAGCATGGATCATTGTCTAACATACAATTGAGTTGAATTAATTGTTTTGTAAATTCTCTTTTTTGGAAACATAAGCACCACAAAGGCGAGGATTTTTTTTTCTTTTCTTTCTTTCTTTTTTTTTTGAGACGAAATCTCAGCTCTGTGGCACAGACTGGAGTGCAGTGGCGCGATCTCAGCTCACTGCAACTTCCGCCTCCCGGGTTCAAGCGATTCTCCTGCCTCAGCCTCCCGAGTAGCTGGGATTACAGGTGGCCGCCACCACACCTGGCTAATTTTTATATTTTTAGTAGAGATGGGGTTTCACCATGTTAGCCAGTCTGGTCTCAAACTCCTGACCTGAAGTGATCCAACTGCCTCAGCCTCCCAAAGTGGTAGGATTACAGGCGTGAGCCACCATGCCTAGCCAAGGCAAGGATTTTTGTCCCTTCCATTTGCTGACACCTCCCTAGTGGCCTGCAGAGAGCCTGATACCACCTCTCCAGGCCATCTGAACCCATCAGGCCTCATCTGTCAGCTGGGACATCTCCTCTTTTTGCCCAGGTAGCATCCACTCCCCTTTCTTCTGCTAACTGTATCACTCTCTTAGTTCTGGGGTGACCAGGCCTAGATAATCAGTGCATTTCATCCCCCAGATACCACAACTGGCTCAGGGACTGACATGTGAACCAACCCAGGCCAATGAGATGGGATTCCGAAACTTCTGTGGGAATGCTTGGAGAAAGCAGCTCTTTCCATGCTCTGGGACCACCAGCAGTAAAGCTAGCTGAGGACACCTTGTGAAACTCGAGAATGCACCCAACGCAAGGGCAAGGTCTTTTTTTTTTTCTTTTCTTTTTTTTTTTTTGGAGACAGAGTCTCGTCCTGTTGCCCAGGCTGGAGTGCAGTGGTGTGATCTTGGCCCACTGCAATCTCCACCTCCTGGGTTCAAACGATCCTCCTGCCTCAGCCTTCTGAGCAGCTGGGACTACAGGTGCGCACCACAGCACCCAGCTAATTTTTGTGTTTTTAGTAGAGACGAGGTTTCGCCATGTTGGCCAGGCTGGTCTTGAACTCCTGACCGCAGATGATCCACCCACCTCTACCTCCCAAAGTGTTGGGATTACAAGGGTGAGCCACCATGCCCGGCCCAAGGGCAAGGTCTTAATGACACTGTTTGGGTTCCTGGATCCAGCTGCACCTGAAGCCAGAACTACCCCTGGACTTTTCAGATTAAGCCAATAAATACCCCCTTTTCCAAGGTTAGTTAGCTTTCTTGTCACTTATTTTAGCTAGTGTACTCTGGCCTCCGGTCTCTTGGACAGGACTGGGATGCACAGAAATGAATGAGTCTCTCAGATTGACAGTTTGCTTTCTGACACATTATACCTTTCAATGGGTTACGGATAAGATTTGCTGAGTTGGGATCCCATTGGTCCCTGTAAGACAGTGAATGTCTCTGTTCTGATCTTCTACGTGTTCAGCTCTCAGAAAGCGCCCCTATTTCCTAGTTCTGGTGGGGTGCCTCGCTGTGGGGCACATCATATACAGCTTAGAGGGCTACATGGTTTGAGCAAACTGCTAATGGTATGATGCTCTGGCCTAACCAACCACTGCCAAGCAACACAGGGGCCTCCCGCTCCTCCAGGTTATTCTCTTCACTCTAAACCTTTCTGCCTGGCTCCAAAAGGTCACTCTACCTGTGAGGTGGTATGTGGGACTAGGGGCAGCCACAGTGATGCAGGAAATTATCCAGGTGGGAAAGGGCTGTGGCTAGGATTAAAATTTTAACAGTGAGGCTGGGCACAGTGGCTCAGGCCTGTCATCCTAGCACTTAGGGAGGCCAAGGAGGGCAGATTACTTGAGGTCAGGAGTTTGAGACCAGCCTAGCCAACATGGTGAAATCTCATCTCTACGAAAAATACAAAAACTAGCCAGGTGTGGTGGCGCGCGCCTGTAATCCCAGCTATTGGTGAGGCTGAGGCAGGAAAATTGCTTGAACCCGGGAGGCAGAGGTTGCAGTGAGCCGACATCACGCCATTGTACTCTAGCCTGAGTGACAGAAACTTTTATCTCCAAAAAGAAAAAACAAAAAAAAATTTAACAGTGAAGAAAGAAAAAACGGACATGCTGGGGAGAGCTTTAGGAGGCTGAACCAAAGAATTTGGTGACTGGACATGGGCATGTGGGGGAAGATGCTCAGATTCCCGGCTTAGGCAACTGGGTACATGGTGGTGCCATTCCTGGAGACAGAAACTCAGTGGGAAAAGGGAAAGGGCTGGGAACAGATGCCAAGTACAGTTTCAGGTGCCTGTGAGACGGCAAGGGACCCATGCTGCTTAGTGCCCCCAGCCTGCCCTGCTTCACTCATTCACTTTACTAGTCTCTCAGAAGATTAGGAAAAACAGGCCAGACATGGTGGCTCATGTCTGTTATTCCAGCACTTTGGGCGGCCAAAGCAGGAGGATCACTTGAGGTAGGAGTTTGAGACCAGCCTCGGCAATACTACGAGACTCTGTCTCTACCAAAAAAAAAAACTTAGCTAGGCATGGTGGCATGAGCCTGTAGTCCCAGCTACTCAGGAGGCTGAGGCAGGAAGATGGCTTGAGCCCAGGAGTTTGAGGCTGCAGTGAGCTATAACTGCGCCACTGCCCTCCAGTCTGGATGACAGAACAAGACCCTGACTTAAAAAAAAAGTAGAAAAAATAAAATTTTAGAATGTTTCAAAAATAGCACCCTTATTAATGGGCGTGGGGGGATGGTTTGATCTCTCTCATGACTTACTTAATAACTTAAACCACAGCAGAACCTAATTTACAGTAACTCTACCACCCAGTTCTTGACAAAACGAACATATTTCCTAGATCTAAGATGCATATGACAGGTACTTACCAAATGTATCAAGTATGTCGGTGATAAGGACAAATTTACTTGGGTAGAACTGAATAACACTGGTGTCTGAAAGAAGCTTTGAACACTAAAAAAAGAGAAAAAGAGAGAAAATTCACTCTGGCATGTCTGGTATGGGTAGGACACTCCAGACCTGAAAAATTAATGGTTTCTGTAAACAAGTTGAGATACTTACTATGTGCTAAGGCCTGTGCTAGGCACTGAGCAAAGAATGACAAACTAAACCACGGTGCTTTTGACAAAGAGAGCCAGACTCTGCTCACAACAGAACTTCTTTTTTTTTCTTCCCTTTTTTTTCTATTTTTTGTAGAGATGGGGTCTTGCTGTGTTGCCCAGGCTGGCCTTAAACTCCCAACCTCAAGTGATCCTCCCACCTCAGCCTCCCAAAGTGCTGGGATTACAGACGTGAGCCACCGCACCCGGTCCATAACACAGCCTCTTAAGGAAATACAATATCACCTTCTTCAGGAAAGCCTTATCCAAAAGGATCCTGCTTGTATACCGGTAACCAGGAAGCACTCAAAATCACTGAGAGGAATGAATGACCTCTCTCTCATCACAGTCCTCATCTGTGGCCCCATCTTTGTTCAACTGCTTTGCAGACTGGCTTCTTCTGTTGATTTCAGGGTGATCAGCATCCTTAAACATTCTTTTCTTTTCTTTTTTTTTTTTTTTTTTTTGAGACGGAGTCTCGCTCTGTCTCCCAGGCTGGAGTGCAGTGGTACGATCTCGGCTCATTGCAAGCTCCGCCTCCCAGATTCACACCATTCTCCTGCCTCAGCCTCCCAAGTAGCTGGGACTACAGGCGCCCACCACCTCACCCGGTTAATTTTTTGTATTTTTTAGTAGAGACGGGGTTTCACAGTGTTAGCCAGGATGGTCTCGATCTCCTGACCTCGTGATCCACCCGCCTCGGCCTCCCAAAGTGCTGGGATTACAGGCGTGAGCCATCGCGCCCGGCCAACATTCTTTTCTAAGAAATGCCCTCATAAGTAAATCCCCAAGGCTTCATAAACTCACACTGATTATTTATACTCAGTCCCAAATTCCCCCCTAAAAGGAACATAAGCTTCAACGAATACATGCTACTCTGGAAATATGACCTTCAATGCTGAGAACATTTTGGCTTTGCAGGGAATTGCTGAATTCTACATTCTCATTCATGCCAAAGGGTCACAGCCATGCTCTTTATTTAATTTTTAAAAATTTTATTATTCTTTTATTAGAGATAAGGTCTTGCTCTATCACTCAGGTTGGAGTACACTGCTGCAACAATGAACTCCTGGGTTCAAGCAATCCTCCCGCCTCAGCCTCCTGAGTAGCTGGGACTATAGGTATGTACCACCATGGCTGGCTAATTTTTTTTTCTTTAATTTTATATAGAGGCAGGTTCTCACTATGTTGCTCAGGCTGGTCTTGAACTCCTGCCCTCAAGCAATCCTTCCACCTCAGCCTTCCAAAGTGCTGGAAATACAGGTGGTGAGCCACTGCACCCAGCCAACATGTTCAGAACTGTTTTTCTGAGTACTAGTCTGCTATTCAGTGTTCAGGACTCTTAATGGAAGACCGCAGTCACACAATGTGGCCCCAAACACCTTAGATTATCTTTTATCATCAGAAACAGAAAAGCTCTTTCTACTTTGAAGCACTAAATTTAATGCCATGCCCTGAAGTCTTTCCAAATGCAAAAGTCAGCATAAGGAATTAAATAACTGCTACACTTCATCACCCCAACGGTTGACCCTCAGAAAGAAAAATGTCATTTAAAAATTAAAAAAAAAAAGATGTTCAGACATTTAGAAAGGATTATTTAATATGCAATCCCAATATGCAGAGAATGGTGAGAATGTTCACCATGTCAAGAGATAGGATGACATGTGTTTTCAGTTTGGTGTTGTTAGCCAACATCTAAATTGTTAGAGTCACCAAGTTTCTCCATAGCATTGCAGGCTTAAAAGTAAACAACGTGTCTGATTTGCGAAACATCCTCTTACAGCCCAGATGTTATTTGGGGGTGGGGGTGAATGTAAGCTGTAAAAGCAATAGTGCTGACACCAAACGTGGCAATTGGATGTATGAGGAATTCCATTTCCTGACACCTCACTCTGCGATTTTCATATGCCCTTTGTGAGAGTTCCAACTTAAACAACTGCCCCATGAGATTTCAAGGCTGGAAAAAGCTAACAACACCAAATCTTAGAGACTGTTTACAATACACAGTTCTCTGTTCCTAGGGATGTGACATCTCTGAGTTCTACCCAAAGCCGGGCTTGCACAGTCTCTCAGCGATGAGTTACTGCCCACTGGTGAGGTGAGAGAGAGAATTTAAACAGAGGATTTCAAATTAAACACAGCTGGGGCTTTCCAAACATCTGTGCATTGATTTTCTCCCAAGCTGGTTTCATAGAACATATATTTTATAAAGGACAACAGGAACAAGATTTTGTTTTTAATTCAAAGTTAAAGCTATAATGATCTTATACATTGAAGTTACTTTTTAAATTACTGTTTTGAAGATGCCACAGTTTTTAAAGCTTTGGTGCCGCTTCCTAAACTTATCTGATAAGAATCAGGTAACCCAGGTATGTGTTAACAATACAAATCCCAGCTGGGCGTGGTGTCTCACACCACTAATCCCAGCACTTTGGGAGGCTGAGGCAGGAAGATGGCCTGAGCCCAGGAGTTTGAGACCAGCCTGGGCAATGTAGTGAGACCCCAGTTTCTACAAAAAATACAAAAGTTATCCAGGCATAGTGGTGTGTGCCTGTAGCCCTAACTACTTCAGGAGGCTGAGGTGGGAGAATCACTTGAGCGAGGGAAGCAGAGGTTGCAGTTAGCCGAGACCGCCCCACTGCACTCTGGCCTGGAAGACAGAGCAAGAACCTGTCTCAAAAAAAAAAAGGCTAAAAATTTTGAATAGCCAGAACAAATGCATACATTCAAAGATGACCTGAGTAGGAAGGAAAGAAGTAGGCCATTACTATCCAGAATACATTTTAAAAATCCCAAAACTCAGTACGAAAAACACAGGTAACAAAATGGAAAAATAGGCAAAAGAAATCAGCAAAGGGCATTTTACAAAAAAGGAAACCCCCATGGCCTATAAATATGTGAAAAGATGCTCATTTTTATTAGTAATCGAGGAACTGCAAATTAAAACCACAAGAAAATACGACTGGAAAAATTAAAATAGAAAATCTGCTCATCCCAAATGGTGATAGAATGTTGAATCGCACAGACTCTCACACGCCCACATGCTACTACAAGCGTATGTTGGCACAGCTACTATGGAAAATAACTTAGCATTATCTGGAAAAGCTGAAGAGGCACAGAGCAGTTCTACTCTTAGGTATAGGCTCTTATCTAGAGACAAGCTTTACATGGGCACCAGCAGACGTGACCGAGCGTGCTCACAGCGACATTGTCCATGTAGTGAAAAAAGAAAAGAGCCAGATGCTCATCAACAGATGGCAAAATTTATGCATCAGAAGATGACTTCATACTCAATGCAATCCCTGTCAGAATCCCAGAAGGTTTTTTTTTTATTTTGTAAAAATTGACAAGCTGATCCTAAAATTCATACAGAAATGCAAAGGGCCCAGAACAGTAAAAATAATTAAAAAAAAGAAGAAGAAAGTTAAAAGACTTATCTAACCCAGGCCAGGTGCGTGGCTAATGCCTGTAATCCCAGCACTTTGCGGGGCCAAGGTGGGTGGAACCCCTGAGGTCAGGAGTTTGAATTGAGACCAGCCTGGCCAACGTGGTGAAACCCCATTTCTACTAAAAATACAAAAATCAGCTGGGCATGGTGGCAGGCGCCTGTAATCCCAGCTACTCGGGAGGCTGAGGTGGGAGAATCGCTTGAATCTCGGAGGTAAAGGTTTCAGTAAGCCAAGCCAAGATGGTGCCACTGCACTCCAGCCTGGACAACAGAGCAAGACTCTGTCTCAAAAAAAAAAAAAAAAAAAAAAGACTTATATTACCCAGTTTCAAACTTGCTATAATGCCATAGTAATCAAAACAATGTGGAATTGGCCAGGCGCAGTGACTCACGCCTTTAATTCCAGCACTTTGGGAGGCCGAGGTGAAGTCAGGAATTCGAGACCAGCCTGGCCAACATGGTAAAACCCCACCTCTACTAAAAATACAAAAATTAGCCAGGTACGGTGGCGCGCACCTATAATCTCAGCTACTGGGGAGGCTGAGTCATGAGAATTGCTTGAACCTGGGAGGCGGAGGTTGGAGTAAGCAAAGATCACACCACTGCACTCCAGCCTGGGTGACAGAGCAAGACTCTGTCTCACAATGTGGAACTGGCATAATGATTGACTAATGGATCAACAGAATGACAGTGAGAGTCCAGAAATAAACTTTTACATTTATGGTTGACTGATTTTTGTTTTTTTGTTTTTTAAGTAGTCTGAGTTTGCCACCAGCGGTCAATCTTTTTTTTTTTTTTTTTTTTTTTTTTGAGATGGAGTTTCGCTCTTGTTTCCCAGGCTGGAGTGCAATGGCACGATCTTGGCTCACTGCAACCTCCACCTCCCGGGTTCAAGTGATTCTCCTGCCTCAGCCTCCCAAGTAGCTGGGATTACAGGCATGCGCCACTGCACCCAGCTAATTCTGTATTTTTAGTAGAGACGGGATTTCTCCATGTTGGTTAGGCTGGTCTTGAACTCCTGACCTCAGGTGATCCGCCCACCTCGGCCTCCCAAAGTGCTGGGATTACAGGCATGAGCCACCATGCCTGGCCTTGGCCAACTGATTTTTAACAAAAGTGCCAAGATCTCAGTAGAGAAAAAGATAGTTAATATGGTTTGGCTCTGTGTCCCCACCCAAATCTCATGTCGAATTGTAATCCCCAGTGTTGGAGGAGAGGCCTGGTGGGAGGTAACCGAACCATGAAGGTAGACTTCCCCCTTGCTGTTCCTATGATACAGTTCTCGTGAGATCTGGTTGTTTGAAAACCTGTGTCACCTCCCTGTTCGCTCCCGCGCTCTCTCTCCCCTGCTCTGCTATGGAAAGATGTACCTGCTTCCCTTTTGCCTTCCGCCATGATTTTAAGTTTCCTGAGGCCTCCCCAGCCATGCTTCCTATATGGCCTGTAGAACTGTGAGTCAATTAAACCTCTTTTCTTCATAAATTACCCAGCCTCAGGTAGTTCTCTATAGCAATGCAAGAATAGACTAATATGATAGTCTTTTCAACAAATATTGCTGAGACAACTGTAGCTCCATATGCAAATAAAATTTATTTAGATCCTTACCTTATAGCATATATAAAAAGTAATTCAAAATGAACCATTGACCTAAATGTAAGTGCTAAAATTATAAAACTTCTAGAAGAAAACAAAGAAAAAAATCTTCATGACCTTGAGCTAGGCAAAAAGTTCTTAGATACAACTACAAAAGCATAAGCTAAAATGAGAAAATTGATGAATGAAGCTAA
This sequence comes from Rhinopithecus roxellana, assembly GCF_007565055.1. Taxonomy (NCBI): domain Eukaryota; kingdom Metazoa; phylum Chordata; class Mammalia; order Primates; family Cercopithecidae; genus Rhinopithecus; species Rhinopithecus roxellana. Next base: position 46,417,432 of record NC_044568.1, read on the forward strand.
AAGTAAAAACTTCTGACCGGGCACAGTGGCTCACACCTGTAATCCCAGCACTTTGGGAGGCCAAGGCAGGTGGATCACTTGAGGTCAGGAGTTCAAGACCAGCCTGGCCAACATGGCAAAACCCCGTCTCTATTAAAAATACAAAAATTAGCTGGGCGTGGTGGCAGGCGCCTGTAATCCCAGCTACTCAGGAGGCTGAGGCACAAGAATCATTTGAACACAGGAAGCGGAGGTTGCAGTGAGCTGAGATCATGCCACTGCCCTCCAGCCTGGGCAACAAGAGTGAAACTCTGTCTCAATCAATCAATCAATCAGTCAATAAAAACTGCACTTCAAAGACACAATTATGAAAACAAAAAGAAAAGCCACAGACTAGGAGATCACATACTTGACAAAGAAATAGTATCAAAAACATATAAAGAATTGTTACAACTGGCCAGGTGCATGGCTCATGCCTGTAATCCTAGCACTTTAGGAGGCCAAGATGAAAGGATTGCTTGAGCACAGGAGTTTGAGACCAGTCTGGACAACAAAGTAAAACCCTCTGTTTCTACAAAAAATTTAAAAATTAGTTGGGTGTGGCAGCTACTGGGGAGGCTGAGGTGGGAGGACCACTTGAACCCGGGAGTTCAAGGCTATAGTGAGCTGTGATGGCAACACTACACTCCATCTGGAGTCACAGAGCAAGACCCTGCCTCTTGAGGAAAAAAAATTTGTTACAACTCAACCAAATAACACAATTTTTAAATGAACAGGCCTTGAATAGATATTTCACTGTAGATATACAAATGGCTAATAAGCATGTACAAAGATGTTCAACATCATTGTTAGGGATATGCAAAGTAAAACCACAATGAGGTACCATTTCAAACCCACCAGGATGGTAGGATGGTTATAACAGAAGTGATAGGCCAGGTGTGATGGCTCAGGCCTGTAATCCCAGCGCTTTGGGAGGCTGAGATGGGAAGATCACTTGAAGCCAGGAATTCAAGACCAGACTGAGCAACACAGCATGGCCCTGTCTCTACAAAAAAGATTTTTTAAATAAACTGGGCATGGTTGTGGCCAATTGTAGTCCCAGCTACTCAGGACGCTGAGGTGGGAGGATCGCTTGAGGCCAGAGTTTGAGGCTGGAGTGAGCTATGATCGCACCACTGCGCTCCAGCCTGGGTGACAGAGACCCTGTCTCAAACAAACAAACAAAAAGAAAACAGAAAAAAAGATGGACAATGCCAAGCGTCAGAAGATGTGGAGGAATTAGAACCCTCAGATAAATGGTGCAGCCATTTGGAAAATAGTTTGGCAGTTTCTCAACAAGTTAATCCTAACTTACCATATGACCCAGCAATTCCATTCCTAAAATTTTACCTAAGAGTAATAAAAACGTAAGTCCACACAAATAATGGTATGCAAATGCATACAGCAGTATTATTCATAACAGCCAGAGAGTGAGAACAACCCAAATGCCCATCAACTTGTTAAGATAACCACACATTAGAATACGATTCAGCAGTGAAAAGGAACAAAGTACCCACACGTGATACAATGTGGATGAACCTCAAACATATTCTGCTAAAGAAAATAATCCAATTAGAAAATGGCCAAAAGAGATGAAGAGACATTTCTCAAAAGATGATACACAAATTAGCTAAGAAGTATGTGAAAATACGCTCAGCATCACTCATCATCAGGGGAATCATCAAATGAAAACCACATGAAAATGGCTACTATCAAAAAGACAAAAATAGGCTGGGCATGGTGGTATGTGCCTATAGTCCCAGCTACTTGGGAGGCTGAGGTGGGAAGATCACCTGAGTCTGGGATTTCTAGGCTGTAATGCAATGTGATCGCACCTGTGAATAGCCACTGCACTCCAGCCTGGGCAACCTCATCTCTTAAGAAAAAAAAAATGCAGATGAGAATATAAAGAAAACTATTTTTTTTTTTTTTTTTTTAGACAGAGTTTTGCTCTTGTCGCCCAGGCTGGAGTGCAATGGCACAATCTCACTCAGCTCACTGTAACCTCCGCCTCCTGGGTTCAAGTGATTCTCCTGCCTCAGCCTCCCAAGTAGCTGGGATTACAGGCACCTGCCACCATGCCCGGCTAATTTCTATATTCCTAGTAGAGATGGGGTTTCACCATGCTGGCCAGGCTGGTCTCGAACTCCTGACCTCAGGTGATCCACCCACCTCAGCCTCCGAAAGTGCTGGGATTACAGGCGTGAGCCACTGCGCCCAGCCGAAAAGGGAACTCTTATACACTGTGGGTGGAAATGTAAATTAGTGTAACAATTCTATAAAACAGTATGGAAATTTCTCAAAAAACTAAAAATAGAACTACCATATGATGTAGCAATCCCACAACTAGGTTATCATCTAGAGAAAAGGAAATCAGTATATCAAAGAAATACCAGCAGTACCACGTTTATTGCAGCGCTATTCACAATAGCTAAGATATGAAATCAATCTAGATGTACATAAATGGATGAATGGATAAAGAAAACGTGGTATACACACAGGAATATTATTTGGCCATAAAAAAATGAAACTCTGTAATTCACAGCAACACAAATGAGCCTGGAAACCATCAAGTTAAGTGAAACAGGCACAGAAAGATAAATACTGCATGTCCTCACTCACATGTGGGAGCCATGAAAGTTGAGTTCATAGAAGTAGAGAGTAGAACAGCGATGACTAGAGGCAGAGGCTGGGAAGGGTAAGGGCAAAGGGAGAACAAAGAGGTTGGTTAATGGGTACAAAATTACAGCTACATAGGAGGAATAAGTTCTAGTGTTCAATAGCACCTAGAGTGGCTATAGTTCAAAATGTATTGCGTATTTTCTTTTTTTTTTTTTTTGAGACAGTCTCACTCTGTCACCCAGGCTGGAGTGCAGTGGTGCGATCTCATCTCACTGCAGCCTCCACTTCCCACTTTCAAGGAATTCTCGTGCCTCAGCCTCCCAAGTAACTGGGATTACAGGTGTGTCCCACCAGGCCCAGCTTATTGTGTATTTTCAAATAGCTAGAGGAGAAGATTTTGAATGTTCCCAACACAAAGAAATTAGAGACGTTTGAGGTGATGAATATGCTAAATTACTTGGATTTGATCATTACACACGGGATACATGTATCAAAATAATCACTTTGTACCCCATAAATATGTAGAATTATTACATATCTATTAAAAAGGCACATTATACTACGTGAGAGAAGCCAGATCCAAAAGATTATCTACGAATAATTCCATGTATATGAAATGTCCAGGAAAGGCAGATTTACAGAACCAGAAAACAGACTTGTAGTTTTCTGGGGTTGGGTATGGCAGTGGGATTTGATTACAAACAGGCTTGGGGGAATCTGGGGAGGTATAAAAGTGTTTTAAAACTAGATTGTGTGATAGTTGCACAACTCTATACGTTTAGTAAAAAAAATCACTGATTTATACACTTATACTGGGTGGACTTTATGATATGTAAAATATGCCTTAGTAAAGCAGCCACCAGGTACCCCTCCCACACACACACAGAACAACTTTACTGTACAGCAAATTAGCCTGGCTAATTTTTGTATTTTTAGTAGAGACAGGTTTCACCATGTTGGCCAGGCTGGTCTCAAACTCCTGGGCTCAAGTGGTCCACCCACCTCAGCCTCCCAGCATGCTGGGATTACAGATGTGAGCCACTGCGCCCGGCCTTGACTATGTCTTTTGGATAAAGAAGGCAGTCCTTAATGTATTGTAGAATTGTTACTATTAGCCAGATGTGGAGTTGATGAAACACACTTATGATTATTTTGTTTGTGAAGACATGAATCAAATCTCCCCCAGATGTAAACCTCTTAGAAGACACGGTTCTAAACTACAATAATCTATGGAGAGATGCTGCCAATGCAAATATTGTGAAGAAGCACTTGTTAGTTCAGATAGTTTCTCACTTGAGACACTCAGCAAGCAACCCTCTCCACGGGCTCCCAGGATGAGAGGCCTGGCCTTCGGGACTATTTACTCTGTAAACTAACATCAGTGATTGAACAGAAATGGGCGTGGGTTTGCCTCCCATCATGAAACACCAAAGAAATCACCCCTACTATACAAGGAGTCATCTTAAAAGACTTGAAGTGTCCTGTGTGAAGACCCCCGGACTCTCCTGTCTTTCAAAAGAACAGGTGAGAAAACAAATGTCACATTATCATAACATGGAATGAGAATGGGATCTGTCCTTTTGAACTAAAATGGCAGTTCAGAAATCCTTTGTTGACTCTGCTCTGAAAATGATAATTTAATGAATTATTCCTTTCCAAACGTGCTTCTGAGTACATTTTGCCAAGATAGTCGGATCTTCAGGACCAAGAAATATAAGCTGTTTTCCACATAGTACTTGTTCTTGTGGTTCAAGGACTGTCACTTGCTTAACAAACTCATCAGCAAAGAAGATTCAACGTATGTACCTCTCCCAATGCTGTAAACTTCTTCTCCTTGTCACATAAGCATGCGTAATATGTCTGAAATATTCATTTATTAGGGACACACGTCATTAATTCCAAAGACACCAAGCCAATGCAGTCAAGGAATCCCAACAGAAAGTTGCCCTATCTTTAGTGTGTACAAATCACAAATGTGTCAGGGGTTGTACCATGGTTAACGTACTGCACAACACATGGGGTAACATCAATTCTGTAACCTAGAGTGAAGAGTGCTTCCTAGAGTTGTGCAGTGCACAACCTGTGCAGCTGCACATGGTGACCCTGGGATTAGCCATCTCGTAAAAACACAGATTCATAATCATGGCTTTTCACAGGAAGTATATGAAAAGGAAAGGGATGAAAAAACAAGGGTAAGACCCTGCAGGCAGGCCCCTGAAAACTCTAAGTCTCCACAGTGGAATTTTACATAGGAAATTCTGGGTGGGGGCGGAGGGGATCACTAGATCTAACCTGGATGACTATTTTCAGAGCCTTCACTTTCTGGTCTGAGGCCCAGGCATCCTTCAGTGACTGGTTGAGCTCCTCTATGCGGTTCACATAATCCTGCTGAGTCAAGTTCAACAGCTCCTTTTGGGAACCCTGTGGGGAGAAGGCAGAAGGTGAAGGCACAGCAGGAAAAATATTGCTCGACTACCACCCTTATAAAGAATACCAGGTATTGGCTGAGTTTTGGTCTCTAAATTTTCCTCATATCCCCACCAGGATTGACAGCTTTGCCTTGCAATTTGCAATCAAAGAGCTTCTTTTGAGTTTTCTGACAAAGATGGCCAGAGTGCTGTGGGTTGACAGGCTGGCCTTGGAAGCAAGTCAGACCTAAGCCACCTCCCAGCTCAATCACCGAGTAGCTGTGTGACCCTGGGTGAGCTACTTTCCTATCAGAGCCTCATCTGTGAATTGAGGTAACAAGACTTACCTCATTCAACCAACTGTGGGTCTCCTGTGTGCAGGACATAGGACTAGATGCTCGAGAAACAAAGACATTTTTGCTCAAGATTCCCAAGCAATAAGACATGACAGGGTACTTCAGCACTAATGGAGCTTAAGATACTGAAGACAGATGGATATTAACTCAAACTGAGATAAATACTCAGGAGAAAACACAATTCTATGGGGACACATATACTGGATCTGAGGTGCCCATGGAAAAAAGCTCAACTGTTTCCTGGGCTACTAAGGAAGAAAAATATGCTGATCACTGATGGGAACCAACTGAGGAACATATACCCCAATTTCAGAGATAGTCAAATGTGAGAGAAATGGTACATGTCAGACTGGGAGAAATATGGTAACAAAGAAATAGACTATAAACTGTGATGGGGAGATCAGGAATGGTTTCCTGGAGAAGTGTTACTTGAGACAAACTCTAAGGGGAGTACAGGTACAGAAGAGTGTGGGGGTGTTAATTAGACCAAGGAGAGAGTAATCAGGACAGAAAGACAACCACAGCAAAAACCCTTGACAGCTGAGCAAGGGATCGTCACGGGGATGAAATGGTAAAGACTTGGTATGGTCCCTGGCGCACAGCAGATGCTCCTTAACCCTGGGCTATTGTTAAGAGGCTCCTCACACAACTCACAGGAGTGAAGGTCATGTGAACACATATGATGAGACCTGTAACCAAATGTTTATATGTACATTTCCTACAATTCAAAATGAAAAACTATTAAAGAAATAAGAGTTGGCTGGGCATGGTGGCTCATGTCTGTAATCCCAGCACATTGGGAGGCCGAGGCGGGTGGATCACTTGAGGTCAGGAGTTTGAGATCAGTCTGGCCAACATCGTGAAACCCTGTCTCACCTAAAAATACAAAAAGTAGCTGGGCACGGTGGTGCGTGCCTGTAATCCCAGTTACTTGGGAGGTTGAGGCAGGAGAATTGCTTTAACCTAGGAGGCAAAGGTTGCAGTGAGCTGAGATCACACCACTGCACTCCAGCCTGGGCGACAGAGCAACCTGCAATCTCAATCTCTTGGGTTCAAGCAATTCTCCTACTTCAGCCTCCGGAGTAGTTGGGATTACAGGCACCCACCACCACGCCCAGCTAATTTTTGCATTTTTAGTAGAGATGGGGTTTCACCACGTTGGCCAGGCTGGTCTCGAACTCCGGACCTCAGGAGATCCACCTGCCTTGGTCTCCTAAAGTGCTGGGATTACAGGCGTGAGCCACTGTGCCCAGTCAAGATTGTTTTTCAAGAAATTCTGTATTTGTTGGTTACATTTATGAATGTTTAAGTGTTGGCAAAGGACTCACTTTTTTTTCAAAGTACTTGTAGGCCAATTGAAAGATTCCTGTGGGCCATATCCAGTCAGCCCAAGCAGAGCCAGTTGCAAAGCAAAGTCTTTGTACTCCATAAGGCTGCTTCTCAGGGAGGTGACTGCAGATGAGTTTTTTTTTTTTTTTTTAAGACAAAGTCTCGCTCTTTTGCCCAGGCTGGAATGTAATGGCGCAATCTCGGCTCACCGCAACCTGCACCTCCCAGGTTTAAGCAATTCTCCTGCCTCATCCTCCCGAGTAGCTGGGATTACAAAGCAGCCACCACCACGCCCAGCTGATTTTTATATTTTTTGTAGAGTCAGGGTTTCACCATGTTGGCCAGACTGGTCTCGAACTCCTGACCTCCTGTGATCTTCCCGCCTCAGCCTCCCAAAGTGGTGGGATTATAGGCGTGAGCCACTGTGCCCGGCCTTGCAGTTGGTTTTTACCATAAGACACTGTCACTAGGGGACCCAGCCTTGCTCAGGCATCATGATGAGAAAAGAGGCCTCTAGAAAAGCAGCCCCAGTCAGGCTTCCCGTGAGCTCGGCCAACTGCACGCTGGCATCCTTCCCTGGATGGAGTCATTGCCTCGGGAGGACTAAGCACAATGTGCAGCCCGGGAATTAATCAAAGAGCAGCCACCAAGGTTGATCTCACTTGGCAGGAGGAAGGAAAAGCTCTCCCACTCCCTGCTCTCCACAAATGATTTGCTCACCTCCTCAAAGTCATCCAGCTCCTCCAGCCGGGTCCGAACCTTCTCTGACATTGCCAGTGTGGCAGTCCCGGCTTTGCCTAAACAGAATGAATTTACATCACACAGGTGGCTTTTCTCCTGCACCAGTACCCCCAGTGGAGGCATCTTTCACTCTACACTTCATTGTGAATAAAGACACTAGGGAACGATTCCATTACAGAAAACGATCCCAGATTTTCAAAGCAACTTCCTTATGTAGCCAGAGTTCCATCGAAACACTTCCCACTTAGAAGCTGCCCCTGGGAGCCCAGTGGGCCAGCCTCGAAGAGGTTAACTGCTGCATTTGAGATTTACAAACTTGGCTCTGTATCATCTGTTTATTCCTAAAGAAAGGCGGTCCAGATAAGGATGCCAAAAATCCGTCATTTAATTGTTTTCTATGAACAAAAGGCCCTCTTAGGCTCTTACTCACAGCGTAGAATTGTGCTCTTCTGCTAACAAAACAACCATCTCACTGTCTACCCAGGGTGGAAACACTAGGGCTTCAAAGCCCTCTCTTCGAGCAAACAGGACTAGCTGTGCCTCCTTCCTGCATCTGTCAGCATAATTTCGCCATCAGCAGGGACTGCTGGAGGGATGAAGGAAAGGCCCCCAGGCCACAGGCCAGCCACAAGGCAGGGCAATGCATCTAGCTGACTGCTGCCCTCTGTGGCTGTCTATTTCAGAATCCTTCCCCATCTCCCATCTTAAGGGGGCCTCTGCTCTAGTACTCTTTTTGTTGTTGTTGAGACAGGGTCTTACTCTGTCGCCCAGGCTGGAGTGCGGTGACGCGACCTTGGCTCACTGTAACCTCCATCTCAAAAAAAAATAAAAAAAGAAAGAAAGAGAAAAAAAAAAAAAAAAGAAATGTGGACTTAGGGTCGAGCTGCAGAACTCTTTTCGTAAGCCTGACAAATGTTTTAGGTTTTGAGAGTCACAAAGTGTCTGCTCCAACTACTCAACTCTACTGTTGTAGCACAAGAGCAGGCACAGATAATACGTAAACAAATTGATAGGGCTGTGTTCCAGTAAAACTGTACTTAAAAAACAGGCAGTGGACCAGACTTGGCCTGCAGCACGCAGTCTACCAACCCCTGATCTGGGGATACCCCAGTAGTGGAATGCTGGATCAAAGGGTTGGCCCACTGTCTTAATCCCTTTCAGCTACTATAACAAAACACTAGCAAGTGGGTGGCTTACAAATAAGAGCAATGTATTTCTCGCAGTCCTAAAGGCTGGGAAGTCCAAGATCAAGGTCCCAGCAGATTAGGTGTCTGGGGACAGTCTGCTTTCCACTTCGGTTCACAGATGATGCCTTCTTGCTGTGTTTTCACTTGGCAGAAGGGGTGAGGGAGGGCCCTTGGGCCTCTTTTATAGGGCACTAATCCCATTCATGAGGGTTCCACCCTCATTACCTAATCACCTCTGAAAAGGGCCCATCTCCTAATACCATCATCTTAGGGTTAGGATTTCAACATACGAATTGGGGCAGGGGAGTGTGGTTGGGCACAAACAACCGGACCATTAGCACCTGTCTTCAAATTAAATAAAAAATGGAAAAGTGTTCTGCAAGGTGGTTGTGCCATTTTACATTCCCACCAGCAGCATATGAGAGTTTCTGTTGCTCTATATTCATACCAAGTCTCATGTTGAAATGTGATCCCCAGTGTTGGAGGTGGGGCCTGGTGGGAGGTGTCTGGGTTGTAGGGGAGGATCCCTCATGAATGGCTTGGTGCCATCCCTGCAGTAATGAGTGAGTTCTTATTCTTAGTTCCCATGAGAACCGGCTGTTGAAAAAAGCCTGGCATCTTCTCCCTCTCTCTCCTGCCTTCTCTTGCCATGCAATCTCTGCACACACCGGCTCTCATTTGCTTTCACCATGAGTGGAAGCAGCCTGAAGCCCTCACCAACAGCAGATGTTGGCACCATGCTTCTAATATAGCCTGTGGAACCATAAGCCAAGTAAACCTCTCTTCCTTATAAATTAGCCAGCCTCTGGTACTCCTTTACAGTACCACTAAACAGACTAAGACACTTGGTATCACCACTCTATTTGATCTTTACAAACTGGTGGGTACAGGCTGGTATGATTTACCTTTTATGGTCTGGGATCAAAATTCTGTCCATAACAAGCTGGGTGTGGTAGCTCACACCTGTAATCCCAGCACTTTGGGAGGCCGAGGCGGGTGGACCACTTGAGGTCAAGAGTTTGAGACCAGGCTGGCCAACATGGTGAAACCCCGTCTCTACTAAAAATACAAAAATTAGCTGGACTTGGTGGTGCACACCTATAGTCCCAGTGACTTGCAAGGCTGAGATGGGAAAATTGCTTGAACCCAGGAGGCGGAGGTTGCACTGCACCATGGGTGGCAGAGCAAGATTTCATCTCAAAAAAAAAAAAATTCTGTGCATAACAAAGCTGCTCCCACTCTCTTGATTTCTAACATGCTGTCTCATCCAGCAGAGCCGTGGGAAGAGTGGCAGCTGCCATATCAGAGACCGGCAGTGAACCATGGTTGTGCTCATCTGCACCCAGCAGAACATGATCTGTCAGTTACTCCAGAATCACCTCGGAGCATCAAAATAGGAATTCTGGGGTCCCATCCTACAAGAGCAAGTCGGGGCCAGACGTCTATATTCATGCAAAAGTTCCTCAGGCAATCCTGCTACACGGCAGTTTGAGATACCCAGGTCCACAGCTTCTGACTGTGTGTCTTAGGAGAGGAAGCTGAGAACTGCATTCAGGGACCAGTGGCCTATAAAACTGAGCATGTGGCCCCCTCACCAACATATCTTACGGCACAAGGGAAAAGACTCAAGGCAAGGGAAAGGAATAAGCTTATGTTTTACTCCTAGTAACCTCTTTGGTTTTTTTTTTTTTGAGACAGAGTCTCGCTCTGTCACCCAGAATGGAATGCAATGGCGTGATCTCGGCTCACTGCAACCTCCGCCTCCCAGGTTCAAGCGATTCTCCTGCCTCAGCCTCCCGAGTAGCTGGGATTACAGACAGACGTCTGTCACCACGCCTGGCTAATTTTTTTTTTTTTTTTTTTTTTTTTTAACTTTTAGTAGAGACGGAGTTTCACCATGTTGGCCAGGCTGGTCTTGAACTCCTGACCTCAAGTGATCTGCCTGCCTTGGCCTCCCAAAGTGGTGGTATTACAGGCATGAGCCACCGCACCAAGCTGTACTTTTGTTTTGAATACAGAATCTCACTCTTGTTGCCCAGGTTGGAGTGTAATCTCGGCTCACTGCAACGTCTACCGCTCAGGTTCAAGAGATTCTCCTGCCTCAGCCTCCTCAGTAGCTGGGATTATAGGCATGTGCCACCATGCCCAGCAAATTTTTGTATTTTTAGTAGAAACAGGGTTTCACCATGTTGGCCAGGCTGGTCTTGAACTCCTGACCTCAGGCGATCTGCCTGCCTTGGCCTCCGAAAGTGCTGGGATTACAGGGGTGAGCCACCGTGCCTGGCTGTATTATTATTATTTTTTTAGACAGAATTTCACTTCTGTCACCCAGGCTGGAGTGCAATGGTGTAATCTTGGCTCACTGCAACCTCCGCCTCCCAAGTTCAAGTGATTCTCCTGCTTCAGCCTCCTGAGTAGCTGGGGTTACAGGCATGCACCACCACATCCAGCACATTTTTGTATTTTTAGTAGAGACAGGATTTCACCATGTTGGCCAGGCTGGTACCGAACCCCTGACCTCAGGTGATCCACCCACCTTGGCCTCCCAAAGTGCTGAGATTTGGTATTTTTTTAATTCATGCTCTAAATATGTATTTTAGTTCTATGTCTATCCACAATCTAAGCAATAGCTCCATCAGAATCATATCACATAAACTTTTTTCCTTTGTAAAATGATATTAAAAGTAATGGCAGAATTTTCCCATCAAAACAACAACAAACTCATCTTACCTTTTTCAGATCCCATAAACAGATTCTGCAGAGACATAACATTCATTAATATTTTAAAATTCTAAGGCAGTATGTTCATTGTTTTTCAACAAAGCCATTTACATATCCAAGAGAAAGAAATATATATTGAAAGAAGGAAAATACAGTCACTAAAAACCACTGAAGATTCAAATTTCTACTCAAGTCAGGGTTCTCAAAGTCAGCAGACAAACACTAAAATTTTTGATATGCCAGCAGAGTCACATAATAGAACTATTTCTAACCTACTCTGAATCAGGGTTATCACTCTCTACACTACTGCCATTTGAAGCCAGATAACTTTTTGTGGGAGATTATTCTGTGCACCCTTGGATGTTTAGCCGCATCTCTGGCCTCCACCCAATAAATGTCAGTACCACCTCCAGTACTGTGACAGTCAAAAATGTCTCTAGATATTGCCGAATGACCACCCAGGGGCAAAAATTACTCCTGGTTGAGAATCACTGCTCTAAGTTAACTCTGTACAGTTAAAAAAAAAAAAAAAAGACTCAATTTAAATAGTCCAGCAATTCTGCCTGTCATTCTGTTCAATGAGTACACACCCTGGGAGGAAAAAAAGAAGATGCGTTGTGGCCAAGTGTTCCCCATGGCCTGCTGAGTTCACTACTTCCTCTGGGGCACAGCCCCATTTGTAGATGGACACGCTGCTACATATCTCAGCCTCCCTGCACTTATGAATGGCCCATGACCACACCTTCAAGACAAATGTAACAAAGTGTTGGGGGACCTCAAGAAGTCTTCCTGAATGGGAGGGGGTGCATCTTTCTTTCCCTTTCCTCCCTCTGTCTACCAACATGAATGTGAGGCAACACTCAATACAGCCGAGGAGCAAGAAAGAATGTGGTGGAACCCTGATGCCCTCAGAGCTGCCACACCAGTCCTGGACTCCTCTGCTCGAGACTTCTCTCCAGTGTAAGGAGCGATACAGATCACCCTTGTTTACAGTGTTAGGAGGGGCTTTGGTTCTAAGCAGCTGAACCCAGTCCTCACACAGGCATTAACCTGACTGGGTTGGTCTCAGCTCTCCTGAGTCTTTCCTTCCATAGCAGTTTGCCAAGTAGAAGGTAAGCCTCGAATTTCGTTAAGTGTCTTGAGGCCGAAGCCAACTATTTCACCTAATGGCCATCCAGAGAAACAGTAAACTTCCAGCTCCAGGAGAAAACCCAGCTATGTGGGACTTACTGAGTGATACCTTTCTCCTCCAGTGTCGTGCTGTCCTCCCTTCATAATTCATTTTTTTAATTAATTAATTATTTTTTTTGAGACAGGGTCTCACTCTGTCACCGAGGCTGGAGTGCAGTGGCACGATCTTTGCTCACTGCGACCTCCACTTCCCAGGTTCAAGCAGTTCTCATGCCTCAGCCGCTCGAGTAGCTAGGATTACAGGTGCCCACCACCATGCCCGGCTAATTTTTGTATTTTTAGTAGAGACAGGGTTTCACTATGTTGGCCAGGCTGGTCTCGAACTCCTGACCTCAAGTGATCTGCCCACCTTGGCCTCCCAAAGTGCTGGGATTACAGGCGTGAGCCACCATGCCTGGCCTCCTCCCTTCATAATTCAAACCTCCTCCCAAAGACAAGACTCTGCTGTTCTAATTATTTCTCTGACCTGTGCCACATCCCTGATCCTTACCAGATTTTTCTGGGAAACCTGTCAGTACATTTTTATGCCAACAACACTGACATACTACATGAAGCCTTATATTTGAGCTTTTAAGAGAAGTAGAAAAATAAATAAATAAGTGAAACTTACAGAGCCCAGGAGTGAAAGCAACATAACAAAAAGAAATTACTACTAACTCCGAAGTAGACCCTGGGAGAGGGTCTCCTGGTACTCACAATAGACAGCTTTTCGGTAGTGGTGTACCGGGCAAGGATTTCTCCCCGTTTGTTGGCCCAAGGCTCAAAATCCGATCCTACAACGGAGTTATCATCTCTATCACGTTTCCTTCTGGAGCTGTCCTAAAGAAAGGCAAGATGATCTCTTCAGCAGCAGTATCATTTTATTCTTTAAATATATACATATATAAATAGAAGGCAGATAGTCCTTTACTGTGGAATAAAAGAGATCTGTCTCAAGGTTTACTATCATAAAAAAATTACAGCGCCGGACACGGTGGCTTATGCCTGTAATCCCAGCACTTTGGAGGCCAAGGTGGACGGATCACTTGAGGGCAGGGGTTTAACACCAGCCTAGTCAACATGGTAAAACCCCGTCTCTACTAAAAATACAAAAATTAACCAGGTGCATGCCTGTAGTCCCAGCTACTCAGGAGGCTGAGGCAGGAGAATCGCTTGAACCTGGGAGGCAGAGGTTGTAGTGAGCCAAGATCGCACCACTGCACTCCAGTCTGAGTGACAGAGCAAGACTCCATCACAAAAAAAAAAAAAAAAAAATCAGGCCATTTCATCACAAATGGACAATAAACATATCAAAAAATGCTCAAACTCATTAAGAATTAAGGAAAGGATAGTTGGAAAAGACCACTTTTTCAAGTATCAGAATGTCAAAGAGTTAAAATGCTGGCTGATATCAGGCTGGCAAGAATGCAGGGAAACAGGCCCTCTTGAACATCACTGGTGGAAACACAGACTGGTTAACTCTTTTTGGAGGACAATTTGGTGACAGCCATCAAAACCTTAAATACACATTGCCTTATGCCAGCAAAGAGACAGAGTCTTGCTCTGTCGCCCAGGCTGGAGTGCAGTAGCGCAATCTCCGGCTCACTGCAACCTCTGCTTCCCAGGTTCAAGTGATTCTCCTGTCTCAGCCTTCTGAGTAACTGGGATTACAGGTGCCCACCACCACGCCCAGCTAATTTTTGTATTTTTAGCAGAGATGGTGTTTCACCACGTTGGTCTGACTGGTCTCGAACTCCTGACCTCGTGATCCACCCACCTCAACCTCCCAAAGTGCTGGGATTACAGGTGTGAGCCACCGCGCCTGGCCAACCAGCAAAGAACTTCTAGGAAGCTACCCTGCAGAAATCCCTGCAGACATGCACCAAGGCATGTGTATGTTCGAGACACATGGTGCACTGCTGTTTGTATCAGCAAAACCCAGAAACTATCTGGAATATCCTCTATCTGATGGATACATCAGTAGAGGAATGGCAAATTAAAGTAGGTAAAGCCAGTCTTTAGAATACAACAAGGCTGGTCAAAATAATAAGGTTGTTCTAAATGTACTAACATGGATAGTTCTCCAAGACATATGGTCAAGTTAAAAAAAAAAAAAAAAACGTTGGCTGGGCAGCATGGCTCACACCTGTAATGCCAGGACTTTGGGAGGCCAATGCAGGCAGATCACCTGAAGTTAGGAGTTCAAGACCAGCCTGGCCAAAGTGACGAAACCTTGTCTCTACAAAAAATACAAAAATTAGCCAGGTGTGGTGGCACATGCCTGTAATCCTAGCTACCAGGGAGGCTGAAGCAGGAGAATCACTTGAACCCAGGAGACAGACGTCGCAGTGAGCCAAGATCGTGCCACTGTACTCCAGCCTGGGCAACAGAATGAGACTCCGTCTCAAAAAAAAAAAGTAAAAACAAAAATAAAAATTAAATTAAAAAAAAAAGTTGTGGGGTGCAGTGGCTCAGACCTGTAATCCCAGCACTCTGGGAGGCCAAGGCAGGAGGATTGCTTGCGCCCAGGAGTTTGAGACCAGCTTTGGCAACACAGTGAGACTTTGGCTCTACCAAGAAATCCAAAATTAGCCGAGCGCAGTGGCGCACACCTGAAGTCCCAGCTGCTTGGGAGGCTGAGGCAGGGGGATTGTTTGAGCCCAGGAGTTTAAGGCTGCAGCAACCTACAATCATGCCACTGCAGTCCAGCCTGGGCAACAGAGCAAGACTATCTCCAAAAAATCAAGTCACAAAACTGCAGTTCCATTTATGTAACAATGGTAAATAATATATGAAACACAGCATAGGATGATGATTGAGAGCATGTATTCTGAAGTCAGACTGGCTAGGTTTGAATCCCAGCTTGGATGTGACTTGATATCTCTACCCCTCCATGGCTGCCTCTTTAATGAGGATTCTAATACCTCTCACAAGGTAGTAAGAGAACCAAATCTGAAACGCACTCTGAAAAAATGCCTGCCATGCAGTAAGCTGACGCTGTAATTACTTATAGATGAGTAGGTATGGGAATGCTCAGAGACCGCTGTCGGAAGTATCTATGAAAATACAGGGAAAAGCTATGGAGGAAGACACATTACAGCCATCATTCGCACGACCGCCAGGGTGGAGACTGGAATGAGAAGGATTGTTCTACATGACTTCTGACTTTTTCACATCAAAATGAGTGATTTACTTACGTAATTATGTAAAAAGATTTATAAGAAGAATAAAATTAAAATTAAAAATAAATTTTAAGAGCCAGGCACAGTGGCTCACACCTGTAATCCCAGCGCTTTGGGAGGCTGAGGCAGGTGGATCACTTGAGGTCAAGAGTTCAAGACCAGCCTGGCCAACATGATGAAACCCCGTTCCTACCAAAAAGCACAAAAATTAGCTAGGTGTGGTGGTGCATGCCTGTCCCAGCAACTCGGCAGGCTGAGGTGAGAGAGTTGCTTGAACCCAGAGGCGGAGGCTGCAGTGAGATCGGACCACTGCACTCTAGGTTGGGTGACACACCAAGGCTGTCTCAAAAAACATTAAGTTAAATTTAAAACTAAAAAGAAATTTTAAAATGCTTTCAAAAAAAAGAAGAAAGAAAAAGACCTACTTCCCAGAGCTACACCAGCCTCTCACGTCTGGATGACCTGAACTGTTGCAACCAGAATGTACTGTGTGCATTATTCGTGCAACTTAAAAAAGGGGAAGAAGCTTTAGGAGGCTCAGGTGGGAGGATCGCTTGAGGCTTGGAGTATGAGACCATCCTGGGCAACATAGCAAGACCCCACCTCTACAACAAAATAAAAAATTAACCAGGCACAGTAGTGTGTACCTGTAGTCCCAGCTTTTCAGGAGGGTGAGTTGGGAGAATTGCTTGAGCCCGGAGTTGGAGGCTGCAGTGAGCCACGATCACACCACTGCACTCCAGCCCAGGTGACAGAGTGAGACTCTGTCTCTTACAGAAAAAAAAAAGGGCAGGACAGGAGAAAACCACCCATTCCTACACCCACAAAACTGACCCCCACTGGACGACCATGGCTGGGGTGCTTACCGTGGCAGCTGCCAAGGCTACGGGGTCAGCAGTGGCTGCAAACATGGAGAGGGGGTCAGTCCCATCCAGGACGCTGCTCAGCGGGTCCACCATGGAGCTGGAGGAGGAGGAGGATGTGGAAGAAGTGCTTCCTTTCCGGTTCACTTTCTTAGTCTTTGATTCTGTGACCTGTGAGGAAAATTTCTGGAGGTAAAACGGAGCTCCCACAACTCTCCCCAGGGAAACACTCCAGTGGGTACTTTCCTCCCATTCTGGTAGTTGAATGGATGGTTCATTTACAGCAGAGACTTATCCATCTGCAGGGGATGCTTATTTTTTTGTGACAAATGGACATGACTCAGGATCACAGCTGTCGAGGAAGGGAAAGTAGGAAGTTAGGGTTAGGAAGTGTTAAAAAAATTAATTGAGAGGTCACTGGACTGAGACAGCTATAGCACCTGGGGTTCCCTATGTAGCAAACCAAAATCCAACTCAATATAAGTAGTAAAATGGAACTTAAGCTTAATCAGTTGCAAATCGCCAACTACCCGCTAACTAGAGACCGGCCAATCGAAACTGACAACTAACCTCTAAGTAGGGAATTTCTACTTTAACCAGATACTTTTTTTTGTCTTTCTCCCTTGAACACCTCATAAAAGTTAAGTTTTCTGCTGGGTGCAGTGGCTCATGCCTGTATCCCAACACTTCGGGGTGCTGAGGCAGGAGGATCACTTGAAGCCAGGAGTTTGAGACCAGCCTGGGCAACATGGCGAAATCCTATCTCTACAAAAGATATGAAAATAATCCAGGTGTGATGGTACATGCCTGTGGTCCCAGCTACTCAGAAGGCTGAAGTGGGAGGATGGCAGGAGCCCAGGGGGCGGAGGTTGCAGTGAGCCGAGATCGCACCACTGCACTCCAGGCTGTTAAATTTATGTGGTCTCTGGCCCCATTTCCTGCCACAGAGCTCCTAATACCTTGGAAGATTCCCTGGGTGAAGCAGCATCTTCTGTCTTAATAAGGTGACTCCCAATGGGCTCCTGCAGAGCTTCAGGATGCGGTCTGGTCACCAGAAAGACCAAGCCATCATTAGAATCTTGGAGCTTTCAGCCCCATTCCCCATCCTTCGGGAAGGTGAGAGGGCTGGAGATGGAGTTAATAATCAATCATGCCTATGCAACGATGCCACCAAAAATACCCACAAAAAATGGGCTTTTGGGAGGCAGAGGTTGCAGTGGGCTGAGATTGTGCCATTGCACTCCAGCTGGGTGACACAGTGAGACCCTGTCTAAAATTAAATAAATAAATAAATAAATAAAACGGGGTTTGAAGAGCTTCCAGGTAGGTGAACAAGAACACATCGAGGTACCTGGAGGGGACATGAAAGCTCTGTGTGCCCCTTCCCCCGGGCCTCACCCTACGTACCTCTTCATCTGGCTGTTCATCTGTATTCTTTGTAATATCCTTAATAATAAACTGGTAAGTATAAGTAAATGTTTCCCTAGTTCTGTTAGCCATTATAGCAAATTATTGAACATGAAGGAGGGAGGCATGGGAACTCCCAATGTGTAGCAAAGTTGGAGTTTCTGAAGTGAAGATGTCTTTTCTTTTTTTTGGAGACAAAGTCTCGCTTTGTCACTAAGCCTGGAGTGCAATGGTGCGATCACAGTTCACTGTACCCTCAACATCCTGAGCACAAGCCATCTTCCTGCCTCAGCCTCCCGAGTAGCTGGGACTACAAGCACACCATCACACTCTGCTAATTTTTTTTTTACTTTTTATAGAGGTGGGGTATCACTATGTGGCCCAGGCTGGTCTCGAACTCCTGGGCCCAAGAGATCCTCCCATCTAGCATCCTAAAGTGCTGGGATTACAGGCATGAGCCACCATACTGGGCCAGGGCTGTCTCATTGAGGACTCTGCCCTCAAACCTGTCGAGTCAGATGCCAACTGCCAGTGACAGCTGCCTGAATGGAGTTGAACTGCAGTCTAGGGGAGAGAGAGAAGCACCTCCCATTGGTATACATTTGCTGCTTTTGTCTTCTGGCACCCATTCCTCCACCTCACAGGCTTAATACTTAATACCCCAATTTTTATTTGAGAAAACATCTCTTCCCCCATACTCAGTTCCCACAGGCCTGGTGGGGTGAACTCTGCTCTCAGTTCCCAAGGTAAGCCTTAGACCTACCCCAATCTATCAACTTATTCTCTACAGCAGGTCACCAATGCTCGTTCAGGGTAGGGCGCATAACAAAAGTGGGTCAATGAAAACTGCTGGAGAAAAGCATTTTCCTGCTGCCGATGTTGCCAATCTAACAGGATAGGCCAGGAGCTGCAGCAGCTCTTCGCAGCTATTCTGTTACGGTATGGGTGTTAAATGAAGTTTAGCCTACAGCTGTCTCCTTATGTATTTTAACTTTGGCCTAAAGGTTTCTCTGCACATAGTGAACTATAACCTCACTGGACGTGTAAACAGACTGTAACCTACTCTTGTGCCAATCACCAAGGTTTGGCCAATTAAAGGGGTCAACTGTGCCAGGCACACACTTGTAACTGGGATTACAGCTCACACCTGTAATCCCAGCACTTTGGGAGGCCGAGGCAGGCGGATCACCTGAAGTCAGGAGTTTGAGACCAGCCTGGCCACCATAGTGAAACCCCGTCTCTACTAAAAAGACAAAAAAATTAGCCTGGCATGGTGGCGGGCACCTGTAGTCCCAGCTACTCAGGAGACTGAGGCAGGAGAATCACTTGAACCTGGGAGACAGAGGTTGCAGTGAGCTGAGATTGCGCCATTGCACTCCAGCTTGGGTAACAAGAGTAAAACTCCGTCTCAAAAAAAAAGAAAAAAGGTGCCGGGAGACAAGTGTTCAAATTGGGTTCAAATAAGGCAAATGCTGAACTGTAACCAATCCGGCTGTTTCTGTACCTCACTTCTATTTTCTGAATGTCACTTTCCTTTCTGTGTCCATAAATCTTCGTCTACCACGTGACTGTGTTGGAGTCTCTCTGAACCTACTTTGGCTCAGGAGGCTGCCCGATTCATGAATTATTCTTTGCTCAATTAAGCTCCATTAAATTTAATTTGGCTGAGAATTTTCTTTTTATTTTTTTGAGATGGAGTCTCTCTCTGTCGCCCAGGCTAGAGTGTAGTGGTGTGATCTTGGCTCACTGCAACCTCTGCCTCCTGGTTTAAGCAATTCTCCTGTCTTAGTCTCCTGAGTAACTGCGACTACAGGCACACGCCACTATGCCCAGCTAAATTTTGTATTTTTAGTAGAGTATTTTTAGTAGAGATGGAGTTTTGCCATGTTGGCCAGGCTGGTCTCAAACTCCTGACCTCAGGTGATCCACCCGCTTCAGGCTCTCAAAGTGGTGAAATTACAGGTATGAGGCATGAAGCCCGGCCAAGAATTTTCTTTTAACATGGGGAACAGGCACCCGAGAATGAAAGCAACTGTGGCTGTGATGAGGTCACCCACAGCCACACAACAGCATGGGGATTGAGGGGTCCTGGGAGGCTGAATCGCAGTCTTGGGGTCTTCTGCTTTATGCAGTCATCTCCATACATTCCCAGAGCCTCCATGCTGACAATCACATCTTTTCCCCAACACAACAACCACATAGTTTCTATTACTTGCTAAAAAGACAGTACCGACCTGGCAGAGAGGAACCAGCCAAGTCTCTTGCCTGCTTTCATTTTATTTTTTAAAGAAACCCACAGATAGACTAACATGCTATTCAGGACAGCACTCTCTGCTGGCAATTAGAGTGACTCTTATATTCCAAATACAAAAATTAAAAGTCAAGATACATTTTGTTGACACAGCCAAATCAAGAACAAAGTCATCCCATTCACATGGCAACCTCACTAAGGAGGAAGGAAGGGAGTAAAAATGGTGCTGGGCGAGGCCAATATTACAAAAAAGAGGTAGTGAACAAACCAGTTGATTTAAATATGCAGGCCGGGTGCGGTGGCTCACTCCTGTAATCCCAGCACTTTGGGAGGCCAAGCCGGGTGGATCACCTGAGGTCAATGGTTCGAGACCAGCCTGGCCAACATGGCGAAACCCTGTCTCTACTAAATATACAAAAACTAGCAAAAATTAGCCAAGTGTGATGGCGCATGCCTGTAATCCCAGCTACTTGGGAGGCTGAGGCAGGTGAATCGCTTGAACCTGGGAGGCAGGGGTTGCCGTGAGTTGAGATCGTACCACCACTGCACTCCAGCCTGGGATACAAAGTGAGACTCCATCTCAAAAATAAATAAATAATAAAAACATTTAAAAAAAAAAATCAGGCTGGGTGCAGTGGCTCACACCTAGCACTTCGTGAGGCGGAGGTGGACAGATTGTCTGAGCTCAGGAGTTCGAGACCAGCCTGGGCAACATGGCGAAACCCCATCTCTACTAAAAAAATACAAAAACTTAGCTAGGCATGGTGGCGCGTGCCTACAGTCCCAGCTACTCGGGAAGCTGAGGCAGAAGAATTGCTTAAACCCAGGAGGCAGAGGTTGCATTGAGCCACCACAGCACTCCAGCCTGGGCGACAGAGCAAGACTCTGTCTGAAAAAAAAAAAAAAAAAAAAAATCAAATATGCAAAAATGGTTACCACTGGCAAAATGGAAAAGACTCAAGAAGACTGTCTTTCATTTCAAGGGATAAGAATATCATTCACAAAGACCCTTAACGAAACTTACAGTTATGGGTTTCAGAGGGTGATAGTCCCCAAACTCCAATGGTACAGCCTCCAGGCGGCATGATGCAAATTCAGCTTTGTAGTTCCTGTTCCTGGAGTGCCTGGTAAACAGCAAAACAGAGCCAATTAGTGGATGGGGGTACTTAAAACACTAAAAACTTCAGATGAGACTTCCTCAATGCCAAGGTAGTTTAGAACAGCACAATATGCCCACCAAAGTCAAAAAGAAAACTACATTTAAAAACAAATGTTTTGGCCAGGCACAGTGGCTCACACCTGTAATCCCAGCAATTTGGGCGGCCTAGGTGGGCGGATCACTTGAGGTCAGGAGTTCCCAACATGGTAAAACCCCATCTTTACTACAAATACAAAACTTAGGTGGGTGTGGTGGTGCATGCCTGTAATCCCAGCTACTTGCGAGGCTGATGCAGAAGAATCACTTGAACCTGGGAGGTGGAGGTCCATGGTGAACGGAGATCACACCACTCCACTCCAGCCTGGGCCACACAGGGGGACTCCATGGCAAACAAGAAACAAAACACAACATTTTAAAAAATCTGTTTGGCTGGGCACAGTAGCTCATGCCTATAACTCCAGCACTTTGGGAGGCTGAGGCGGGCGGATCATGAGGTCAGGAGATCGAGACCATCCTAGCTAACACAGTGAAACCCTGTCTCTACGAAAAATACAAAAATCAGCTGGGCATAGTGGCACATGCCTGTAATCGGGCTACTTGGGACGCTGAGGCAGGAGAATCGTTTGAACCCAGGAGGCAGAGGTTGCAGTGAGCTGAGATCAGGCCACTGCACTCCAGCATGGGGGACAGAGTGAGACTCCATCTCAAAAAAAAAAAAAATGTACGTTCGAAGGTATAAAGAGCTGCCAGCATACTGAACTTGTCATGCCACACACCAGAACAAAGGGAAACTCACTAAGGTGACTCTAACACTCCTTGCCCAGCTTTCCCACTGACGGCACTTGTGAATTCTCAGCATGGGACAAGAGGCTGACGCCAAGCAGAAGGCAGCTGTGAAGCAGCAGAGCAGCTAAAAGGGCTCTAAGGAAACCTCACAGAGCTTCACAGGAGTTCAGGGCTACCAAAACAGCCAGGGGGAAGAGGAGAGAGCACAGGGAAGACAGAAATCCAGCCCAGATTTCCCCTCAAGATATTCGCCCATTAAGCTGCATAGGGCAAGAGGGAGGAGCCATGTAGAAAGGAGATGAAGAGCTCACAGGTGTTTTCAATGGTTTCTTGAGGGTTCAACAAGAGAAAGGATTCATGAGCTGGAAAACAAAGGGGGAGACTGAAGCAAGGAGCGGAAAAAGCACAGGAAGACGGGCAGAATTTCAAAGACGCAAGGAATGTGAAGAGAAGGCCTAACACACATATAACTGGAATCCCAAAGAGGAGGAGAGAGAGAATGTGCAAGAACAGTCTCTGAAGAGATAATAGGTGAAACTTTTCCAAAACCAAAGAAAGACATCAAGCTACAGCCTCAAGAAACATCTGTGGCCCAAGCAGGACAAGTACAAAAGCAAACAAAACATACTTGGAACCTTCACAGTAAAATGTATAGAAACGAAAAAGAGGCCGGGCGCGGTGGCTCAAGCCTGTAATCCCAGCACTTTGGGAGGCCGAGACGGGCGGATCATGAGGTCAGGAGATCAGGAGATCGAGACCATCCTGGCTAACACGGTGAAACCCCGTCTCTACTAAAAAATACAAAAAACTAGCCAGGCGAGGTGGCGGGCGCCTGTAGTCCCAGCTACTCGGGAGGCTGGGGCAGGAGAATGGCATAAACCCGGGAGGCAGAGCTTGCAGTGAGCTGAGATCCGGCCACTGCACTCCAGCCTGGGCGACAGAGCGAGACTCCGTCTCAAAAAAAAAAAAAAAGAAACGAAAAAGAACTTTTCCTTTTACATTTTTTTTTTTTTTTGAGTTTTTTGAGAGATGGCGTCTTCCTATGTTGTCCAGGCTGGTCTTAAACTCTTGGGCTCAATAGATCCTCTTGCCTCAGCCTCCCAAAGTGCTGGGATTACAGGCATGAGCCACTGCGCCCAGCCTTCTTTGAGCATTTTGAAGATACTGTCCCTGTGTCTTCTGTGCTTATCTTTGTGCTGCAATAATAGTCTTATTGTTGCTCCTCTGAAAATAAAGTATCCGTTTTCCTTTTAAGAAATTCTCTCCACCGGGCATGGTGGCTCACGCCTGTAATCCCAGCACTTTGGGAGGCACACATGGGTGGACGGCTTTAGCCCAGGAGTTTGAAACCAGCCTGGGCAACATGGCGAAACCCCATCTCTACAAAATAAATAAATAAATAAATAAATTTGCTGAGTGTGGTGGTGTGTGCCTGTAGTCCCAACTATTCTAGAGGTTGAGGTGGGAGGATCGCTTGAATCCAGGAGTTCAAAACTGCAGTGAGCTACGATCACACCACTGCACTCCAGCCTGGGCAACAGAATGAGTCCCTCTCTCTTAAAAAGAAAAAAAAAAAAAAAAAAAATCAAAAGGAGAGGAATATAGGAGTGGGGGGAAGGCAGCAAATGTTTTTAAATGATTGTCTTTACATTTCTTAATCTCTATTATGAAGATCTGAGAATTTAATTTCATAGGTTATGGTTTAAAAAAATTTTTTTAACTCACATACTTAACCAAATTTTTTATGCAATGTGTGTATCCACATATAATTTTAAAAGCTACCATAGTCACAGAACGTCAGGGCCACAAAGTCTTAGACAAGTTAACGCATTTGACCCCTTTCTCATCTCCTCCGTTGACTCTCCAAGCAGGAGAACACCTCAGCCAGTATGGAAACTGACAAAGTCTCTCCTTGACCAAACTCTGGGCAGGTTCCTCCGAGTTCTCCCCAGCTAGTGCTCAGCTATTGGATTTCCATGTTTGTTTTTGCACCGCCAAGTTTTAGCAAGAATTCTGTCAAGTTGATTGAGCCAGAATCCCCCTCCATATCCAATCGCCCTCAATATCTGATCAAATTCTTCTTCTACCCCCACTTGGCTATAAATTCCCACTATTCCTTGTTGCATTAGGAGCTGAGGCGAATCTCTGTCCCCTATTGCAAAACCCCACTGTAGCAGTCCCCCAGAATAAGCCTGTCTCATCTCCTTTAACAAGCACCATGAATAATACTTTTGTTTTGTTTTTGTTTTTGTTTTTGACACAGAGTCTCGCTCTGTTGCCCAGGCTGGAGTGCAGTGGTGCGATCTCAGCTCACTGCAACCTCCACATCTCAGGTTTAAGCCATCCTCCTGCCTCAGCCTCCCGAGTAGCTGGGACCATAAGCACACCCCCACGCCCAGCTAATTTTTGTATTTTTTATTAGAAATGGGGTTTCACCATGTTGGCCAAGCTGGCCTCGAACTCCCGACCTCAGGTGATCCACCTGTCTCGGCCTCCCAAAGTGCTGGGATTAGAGGCATGAGCCACTGCGCCCGGCCAATAATTTTTCTTTAACAAAAGACGTGCACTTCTCATTCGTAAAATATCACAACCCAGAAAATCAGCTTTCCTGGGCACACGGGACAATTCTTGTCTCCCCCAACCCACTTTAGGGAAGGAGGAACCTCAAAGAGCACAAGGACTTTCCTTGGCCTCCAAGTCCCTTAAATTCATCCCCCCGCGCCACCTTCTGCTCCCATTTAGATTCCCAACTTTATTAACCTTTGTATGAAATACTGGCACCCCAGATCCAATTGTGCCATGCAACTAGTCAGCTTTATCCAAAATCCTCCATTAACCCAGAAACCCAAGCCAGCACAAACGAATTGAGCTCCCATGTCATTTCATTTCTATCCTTTCTACATGAACTTGGCTTTGAGTGTAGGAAAGGAGGAGAAAGGCTGGTTGACAATAATGAACCAGTTCTACTTTTATTTTTTTTAAGGGACAATCCCTTTCACAATACTTTGCCCAGTCCCTCTGGGATCATATTTACAAAATGTACACTAACTTCATCTTCTAAAAGATTGCAATTGAAATTACCTATGAAATATTCTTGCATGGCCAGGCACAGTGGCTCGTGCCTGTAACCCCAGCACTTTGGGAGACCAAGGCGGGCAGATCACCTGAGGTCAGGAGTTCGAGACCAGCCTGACCAATGTGGAGAAACCTGTCTCTACTAAAAATACAAAATTAGCTGGGCGTGGTGGCACATGCCTGTAATCCCAGCTACTAGGGAGGCTGAGGCAGGAGAATCGCTTGAACCTGGGAGGCGGTGGTTGCACTGAGCCAAGATCTCACCATTGCACTCCAGCCTGGACAACAAGAGTGAAACTCCATCTCAAAAAAAAAAAATATATATATATATATTCTTCCAAACTCCCATCCCATCAAGGATGCTATCAGGCTATCCTTGATTTACTAAAAAACAAAACCCCAAAGGATAAATTTGAATAAGAGTCATCAACGGTCAAGATGGAGTTTAAAACATCAAATCACACTCCTCCTCTTTTCAAATCACTTTTTTTTTTTTTTTTTTTTTGAGACGGAGTCTTGCTTCGTCCCCCAGGATGGAGTGCAGTCGCATGATCTCGGCTCACTGCAATCTCCATCTCCTGGATTCATGCAATTCTCCTGCCTCAGCCTCCCAGGTGGCTGGGATTACAGGTGTGCGCCACCATGCCTGGCTAATTTTTGTATTTTTAGTAGAGACGGACTTTCACCATTTTGGCCAGGCTGGTCTAAAACTCCTGACCTCAAGTGAATCGCCCACCTTGGCCTTCCAAAGTGCTGGGATTATAGGTGTGAGCCACCACGCCCAGCCTCAAATGACTCTTAATTTTATCTGTTGTCAAGAAAAGTAGAATGCTGAAAGGTTCATTTAACAAAGCAGGAAATTTAATGGGACAGGAAAGTCAATTCCAAATGTGTTTTCTGTCCCATTAGTAATTCTAATGAATTACTAACAATCAACAGCTGAGCAAACACTAGATCAAAACAGAAATATGACTTCATATGCAACAATCAAATAACAGTTCTCATTTATTATGCACTTACTATATACCAGGCTCTGGGCCAGCCTTTACCTCCATTTCCTCATTTAATCAACCCAATGAGATAGGTACTATGCCCATTTTTCAGATGAAGAAGCTGAGGCTGTTAGAATGCTGGTATCTTGTCAAAAGTGAGAGCAGCAATAGAAACAGATTCAGCAGTTCCATAGATTATCTATAGGTCATGTCGAGAACTTGAAAAATTAAGCATATGTCTATTTCCCTTAAAAGAGCGAAGTTTTGGAACGAATTTTATTTTTTTAAAAAAGGGGGATGGTGGTGAAAAAATACCGCTTCTGGGCCGGGCACAGTGGCTCACGCCTGTAATCCCAGCACTTTGGGAGGCCGAGGTGGGTGAATCACCTGAGGTCAGGAGTTTGAGACCAGCCTGGCCAACATGGCAAAATCACGTGTCTACTAAAAACACAAAAAAATTAGCCAGGCGTGGTAGCACACAACTGTAATCCCAGATACTTGGGAGGCTGAGGCACGAGAACTGCTTGAACCCGGGAGGCGGAGGTTGCAGTGAGCCGAGATCATGGCACTGCGAGACTCCGTCTCAAAAAAAAAAAAAATACTGCTTGTGGAAATAAATCTTAAAATGTTTTTTCCTTCCTGAAAGCCCACAGTAAACCATCATATTTTGATGTTCTATACCACTTATTTGATGATTTCCTTAAATTTGCTCTCTGATCCCTAAGTCTGAGATGTTAAAGCATTTTCTTTAACCTCTGGATCTTTGGTAAGGCTAACAGCGACCTCTTGTGGGCATTTCCTCAAAAATCATTCCTTTTCTTTTTGCTAATATAGTTGATATAAACTGGTAAAAATTCCCCATAATTCCAACCCCCAGCAACGTAAAGGGCTTGTCTGGATCACTGGCACCTGCCACAGGAGAAAAGGCCACCATTTCACACCTCCACTATTGGCTGGGCTTAGCCCTTGGCTACTCAAAGTGTGGTTCACAGATCACCAGCAAAGACGTCACCTGGGTGGGCTAAAATACCCCACGCCTACAGAATCAGAATCTGCATTTTAACGAAATCCTCAGGTGGTTTATATGCACATTAAAGGTTGACAACAGCCTATTTTTAAATTATTTACCCCGATCATATGGATACACAGAAATCCCACCATGATTAACCAAATTAATCCCCTTATACTGGAAACACCAAAATCCACTAAATGCTTTGCCCAATTATTTTAATTCTCAAATAACTTTTTGGTTACTAATCACATAAGGACCACACAGCTTTTTCTTCCACAAGCACAATATTATCCAGCCCCCTTCACCGCTACACATAAAAAACTCTTAAAATGATGTAGTGATTCTGACTCCAAGGGTTGGTTTCTTGTTTTGCCATTTTTTTTTTTTTTTTTTTTTTTTTTTTTGCTTTTTTGAGATGGAGTCTCACTGTGTCACCCAGGCTGGAGTGCAGTGCCGCGGTCTCAGCTCACTGCAAACTCTGCCTCCTGGGTTCAAGCAATTCTCCTGCCTCAGCCTCTGGAGTAGCTGGGACTACAGGTACCCGCCACCACATCTGAGGAATGTGTTTTTTTTTTCTCTAGTAGAGACAGGGTTTCACTATGTTGGCCAGGCTGGTCTTGAACTCCTAACATCAAGTGATCCACCGGCCTTGGCCTCCCGAAGTGCTGGGATTAGAGGCATGAGCCACCTTGCCTGGCCCAAAAGGTAGTATTTTCAAGTGTGCTAAAACCACAGGATTAAAGGGAAAACGTGATCTAGGGTATACAGGACATCTCATCTCCTAGCCAGGCCAAAATACAGCAGGGATAGCAAAAACTGTGGCTAAAAAGAGGCATTCCTGGGGAGACTCATGACAAGGCAGTGGGATTTGGGGAACCCCGCAAGCCAGAAATCTCAGCCAGGATAGACAGATTTGAGGTCCAGCTGACAAGGATGATTACTATGATGGCCTCTGGCTTCCAAACCTCAGCTATCCCTTGTGGGGCTAATTATTTTAAGTAAACTGCTTCATCTCTCTGCCTCTATTTCTTCATCCAAAACATGGGGTTGTTTTAAGAACCGAATGACGTTACACGTTATACACTTTACAAGTGGTGTCTGACAGAAAATAAGGACTTGATAAATGTAAATTTAATGACAGAAACTCATTTCTCCTCTGCAGTCCTCCTCAGTCTCCTCTTCATTCATAAACACTATTCAGTACTCACCATCAAGTTTTAGGCGCCACATACAAAGATGGACAAAACTCAGTCCATTTTTTTTTTTTTTTTTGAGACGGAGTCTCAATCAGTAGCTCAGGCTGGAGAGTAATGGCACAATCTTGGCTCACTGCAACCTCCGCCTCCTGGGATCAAGCGATTCTCCTAGGCTCAAGTGATTCTCCCACTTCAGCCTCCCAAGTAGCTGGGATTACAGGAACCTGCCATCATGCCCAGTTATTTTTTGTATTTTTGTAGAGATGGGCCTTCACCATGTTGGGCAGGCTGGTCTTGAACTCCTGACCTCAGGTGATCCACCCGCCTCGGCCTCCCCAAGTGCTGGGATTACAGGCCATGAGGGACTGCGCCCAGCCAGTCCTTTTAACTTTTAAGGAGCAAGAAGTCTATTAGGTAAACAGAAAGATGAATGTACACTTCGAAGGAAAATGTTTAGAGCACCGGCTGCGGTGAGCCAAGATCAGGCCACTGCACTCAAGCCTAGGTGAGACTCCGTCTCAACAAAAACTATAACAACAAAATGTTTAGCGCATGGCCAGATTAGGAACTAAAGAGACCCTGAACAATAAAAGCATTATGGCACCTGTTTGCCTGCTTGTAATATAAAATTAAAATGCCAAAGGTAAAAATGTACTGGGATGCAGAGATTAAGACAGCATCTTCCTGGAATTTTTGATTGCAAACTCCAGATAAATCCACTGAAGTCAAATGTTTCCCATGTTTTTGGTAAGCTTTTTGGTCAAGCTAGCATGACTTTTTTATTTTTTATTTTTATTTTTATTATTTTTTTGAGACAGAGTCTCACTCTGTTGCCCAGGCTGGAGTTCAGTGGCACGATCTCAGTTCACTGCAACTTCCACCTCCCAGGTTCAAGCTATTCTCCTGCCTCACCCTCCCGAGTAGCTGGGATTACAGGTGCGTGCCACCACGCCCAGCTAATTTTTGTATTTTTAGTAGAGACGAGGTTTCGCCATGTTGGCCAAGCTGGTCTCCAACCCCTGACCTCAGGTGATCCGCCAGCCTCGGCCTCCCAAAGTGCTAGGATTAGAGGCGTGAGCCACCGTACCCAGCCAGCATGACTATTAACTGAAAGAAAACTCAGGCCGTGGAAGTGCTCAGAGACATTCAATGCTGATGTAGCGTGTCAAGGAAGCAGTCTCTTAAGTGTTGGGCAAGTGAAAGGAGTAAGACAAAATCAACTGTTGGTCAAGCGCAAAAGCAGAAGGTTGTACCTGATTATTTCTAAGGTCTTTCATTTGCTCATTTAATCTAAGCTACTTCACATCATTTGAAGAGAAAGTAAATTATCTCGCTTTCTGATATGCAGGAGAGATTCTCCGTCCCCAAATCCCACTATCATCACCAACACAACTTGCTCAAGTTCTTCACTCACACACACACCACCTGCTGAACCCTGAAGCTTCAGTCACTCACTCCTAGCTACTCCACACAAGGGACCTAAGGGCCTGCCAACCAGGCACACGCCACGCCCTCCCCTATGGTGAACTCCTGTTCATTCTCCAAGACCCAATTTAACTCTTCCTCTTTCAAGCTTTCCCCTAGCCCCCCGGTGGGGATAATCACTCCCTTCTTGGTGCTTCATCCGAATGCCTTCTTTGGACATCCATCCCCTCTAGTGTGTGTCTGCTCCATTATACTGGGAGCTCCTTGAGGCCAAGGAATACGTCTGAGCGCTGTGCTTAGGGTAGGATGAATGGCGGCCATTTTACGGATGAGAAAAGCAAGTCTCCAGGTGAACAGAGGAGCTCAGGACACTGACCAACAGCCAGGTCTCCCGACTCGTCCAGACTTAGAGCTGAGCCCACCATTGTCCTCATCCAGCGACCCCAGAACCCGCGCCAACTTCTGCGGACGCGGAAGCCTGGAAACTCAAGTTTTCTTTAAGGAATGAATGGACAGGGACCCGCGGAAGGCGCAGAGAGGCAGCAGACGGGGAGAGAACCAAGAACCCGCCCGTCTGGCTTCAGACTGCTCCACTGGACCGCGATAGCGGCCAGGGATTCTACGGTCAAGACAACTTGGGGGTGGGGGGTCGACCACCATAACCAGACAGAGGAATTCACACTCTCAGACCCAGGCCGACCCCATCACAACTAAAAACAGGCCCTCCCCAAAGCCCACCCGCCGCTGCTTCCTTACCAAGGAAAGACGGCCATCTTCCCAGTCACATGACCGCTTGTTCTGGGGCCGTCTGCTCGGCTTCCCATCCAGACCCCGCCACGCCCCGCATCCCCGGCCGCCATGTTTGTGGAGGGCACCTGCCCCGCCCCACTAATTCCGCGCTGCAACTTCTGCAGGCGCCATGTTTGTGAGGGGCAGGCGACGCTCCGCACAGCACAGACTTCATTTTCAGCTGACGCCATGCTTGTGAGGGGCAACTGCCCACTCCGGACAGCCCAGGTTACAACTTCCGCCGGCGCCACGCTTCTGAGGAGCGGCGTCGGCCACTGGCCGTAGAGTTTCTATGAGCCATGATTGTAAAGGGCAGCTGTCTACAGTGCCGGGTGGTCCCGCCTGCGGGCGTCATGATGGTGAAGGGCATGACTGCTGTTTAGCCCACCTGCGTCCTCTAGGGGCGGAAAGGACTCCAGAAGGCGGCGGAGCGAAGACGCAAACTGAGGTTCAGCCAGCACCTGGTTTTGCGGCTAATGCGCTGTTTGGCGTGGGTCAGCTATGCCCCCTCTAGGCCGCTGCTTTACCCACTGCTTTGCGGGCGGTTTTAGGCACTTCCAGAATGCCCTTCCCACGACTAGCAACCAAGGCTGCCCTAGATCCAAT
The DNA here is from genome assembly GCF_007565055.1 of Rhinopithecus roxellana. Lineage (NCBI taxonomy): Eukaryota > Metazoa > Chordata > Mammalia > Primates > Cercopithecidae > Rhinopithecus > Rhinopithecus roxellana. Next base: position 46,448,727 of record NC_044568.1, read on the forward strand.
ATGATTGACTGCCAATAATGCACGGGGGGGAAATTAGGGTTCGCATTTCGTCCAACTTGGCAAAGCAGTTTCTAAGAAGGTGGATATCAATTTCGACCCCAGAACGTTTTTAAAAATTATTTTAGGCCGGGAGCGGTGGCTCAGGCCTATGATCCCAGAACTTTGGGAGGCTGAAGCCGATGGGTCACCTGATGTCAGGAGTTTGGGACCAGCCTGGGCTACAAGAGCGAAACTCAGTCTCAAAAAAAATTTTTTTTTAATTATTATTTTTATAACCTACTTATCCATTATGGCCCCTTAGAGAGAAAGCATTCAATGTTTTTATAACTCTTACTTTTCATTCAGGGGTGGTGGTCTGTGGTTGTTCATGGGATGGTGACCTATGACAGGGAAAAGGATCATCTCCGGAACGGGCCCTCCAGTGTTCAGCTCAGTATAGGTGGGAAAGTATTTCCAGTCGTACCTACTATTCCCAACACTGGAAGTGAACAAGGGTTAAAGGGTGGCCAGAGGAAAGCGAGGAGCTCTTCCCATACAGCCTTGCATGTTATCACATGCAACATCTCAATAAGAGGTCAAGGTGAGGAGCCTTTTCCTAGGCTCACATTACATGATTAGGCAGTAACAAGAGGAAGATTCTTAAAGTTGTGCAAATTAACAGCCTTGATGTGAGCTTCAACCTTCGTATTCTCTTTTCTCCCTCTCCTTCCCTTAGCAGGCGTCTCTCTCTTAATAAGTTAAGACATTTCCAGCTTGAGTTTTACCTTCTGAAAAGTCCAACTTTTAGTAGAGATGGGGTTTCACCATGTTGGCTAGGCTGGTTTCAAACTCCCGACCTCAGGTGATCCTTCCGCCTTGGCCTCCCATAGTGTTGGGATTACAGGCGTAAGCCACTGCACCTGGCCCAGGGGATATATTAAATAATGAGATATGTCTTTCATGGAACTTGTAATTGTAAAGAATGATTATATACAATATTTGTTTTGGCCAAATACTTTTCAATATCTTTTTTTCTTTTTTTTTTTTTTTTTCTTTTGGAGACAAAGTCTCATTCACACTGGAATGCAGTGGTGCGATTATAGCTCACTGTGGCCTGTAACTCCTGGGCTCAAGTGATCCTCCTGCCTTAGCCTCCAGAGTACCTAGGACTACAGGTGTGAACCACCATGCCTGGCTAATATCGATTTCTTTTTTGTTTTGAGATGGAGTCTCACTCTGTCACCCAGGCTGGAGTGCAGTGGCACAATCTCGGCTCACTGTAGCCTCTGCCTCCCAGGCTCAGGCGATTCTCTTGCTTCAGCCTCCCAAGTAGCTGGAACTACAAGCATGCACCACTACGCCCAGCTAATTTTGTATTTTTAGTAGAGAGGGGGTTTCACCATGTTAGCCAGGCTGGTCTCAAACTCCTGATCTCGTGATCCACCCGCCTTGGCCTCCCAAAGTGCTGGAATTACAGACATGAGCCGCCATGCCCGGCCTGTTTCTTAATAGTCCTTCCCCTGGTAAATAAAAATCAAACTAGATTTTCTTTAAGATGAAAGTTTATTTTGCTTTTTGCCTAGAAACAAAATTAGTGAAAATAAAAGTATAAAAATAAATACAATTTACATTAATGAACATTCCACTCAAAAATAAGCAAATGTATAAATAAAAATCCATCAAAAGCACAAAATAGTGTCTGGCACTTGTATGAGAAAAAGCTATGAACACCAAAAAAATGTGTAAAACATACGCTTTTATCTTTAAATTAAAAAAACACACGCAAGTTTCTCATCCTTACTCTAAAGCTAGTTTTAACTATCTTCAAAATATACTATTTGTTTTAACTAATTTGCATTACACACACACAAAAAAAACACAAAAACTGTTAGCATGTTTCTTACTGGAGAGACCCACAATGCTATGAATAAGCTGTATCCTGAGTTTTCAGAATGATAAAGCACAGTTTATCATATTAAGAAGACAATTTGATACTTTGCCTATAAATTTAAAAAAATTGACAACTTGGACTTTTCTTGACCATCTTCTAATTTTCTGGTTCACTCATTCAATACATGATACATCTCAATAAAGAAAATCAAGTTCACACCCAGGGTGGCTTATTATTTCTGTCTATAACTGGATGTCAAAGTTAAATTTAAAATGGCACAGAAAATTGGAGAAAACAATCTTCATCTCCGTATTCTTAAAAGGATATTAAGTATACAGGCTCCATTTTCAAAATACCAGTATCTCTTTAAAATTTAAATTAGATTAAATATACACTATCCCAATTTTATGTGAAAAGCACAAAGCCCTTTTTGGAAATGGTATGATAAATTAATAGTGACATTCTCCCTCATGAAGTCATGTTTTCTTGGTAACAGTTGTTGGTTGATACTTTTTTTTTCTTTTTTTTGAGACAGAGTCTCGCTCTGGAGTGAGGTGGCACAATCTCAGCTCACTGCAACTTCTGCCTTCCAGGTTCAAGCAGTTCTCCTGTCTCAGCCTCCCAAGTAGCTGGAACTACAGGCAGGCACCACCATGCCCAGCTAATTTTTGTATTTTTAGTAGATATGGGATTTCGCCACATTGGCCAGGCTGGTCTCAAACTCCTGATCTCGTGATCCACCCACCTTGGCCTCCCAAAGTGCTGGAATTACAGGCGTGAGCCACCATGCCTGGCCTATCTATTTCTTAATAGTCCTTCCCCTGGTAAATAAAAACAATCAAACTAGATTTTCTTTAAGATGAAGTTTATTTTGCTTTTTGCCTAGAAGCAAAACTAGTAAAAATAAAAGTATAAAAATAAATACAATTTACATTAATGAACATTCCACTCAAAGTAAAAATAAGCAAAAAAAAATGTATATAAATAAAAATCCATCAAAAGCACAAAACAGTGTCTGGCACTTGTATGAGAAAAAGCTATGAACACCAAAAAAATGTGTAAAACACACGTTTTTATCTTTAAATTAAAAACACACTCAAGTTTCTCATCCTTACTCTAAAGCTAGTTTTAACTGTCTCCAAAACATACTATTTGTTTTAACTAATTTGCATTACCCACACAAAAAGTGCACAAAACTGTTAGCATGTTTCTTACTGGAGAGACCCACAATGCTATGAATAAGCTGTATCCTGAGTTTTCAGAATGATAAAGCACAGTTTATCATATTAAGAAGACAATTTGATACTTTGCCTATAAATTTAAAAAAATGGGTAACTTGGACTTTTTTTGACCATCTTCTAATTTTCTGGTTCACTCACTGGATACATGATACATCTCAATAAAGAAAATCAAGTTTACACCCAGGGTGGCTTATTATTTCTGTCTATAGCTGGATGTCAAAGTTAAATTTAAAATGGTACAGAAAATTGGAGAAAACAATCTTCACCTCTGTATTCTTAAAAGGATATTAAGAATATATACAGGCTGCATTTTCAAAATACCAGTATCTCTTTAAAATTTAAATTAGATTAAATATACACTATCCCAATTTTATGTGAAAGCACAAAGCCCTTTTTGGAAATGGTATGATAAATTAATAGTGACATTCTCTCTCATGAAGTCACGTTTTCTTGGTAGCATTTGTTGGTTGATACTTTTTTTATTTGAGATAGAGTCTCACTGTTACCCAGGCTGGAGTGCAATGGCACAATCTCGCCTCACTGCAACCTCTGCCTCCCAGGCTCAAGCGATTCTCCTCTCTCAGCCTCCCAAGTAGCTGGAACTACAGGCATGCACCACCATGCCCGACTAATTTTTGTATTTTTAGTACAGATGGGGTTTCCCCATGTTTGGTCAGGCTGGTCTCAAACTCCAGACCTCAGGTGATCCACCCGCCTTGGCCTCCCAAAGTGCTGGGATTACAGGCGTGAGCCACCTTGCCCGGCCAGTTGATACTTTTAATGGATATGTTAGTGATGAAAAATCTTAAACATGGGTGTCTTCAAGCAATGCAGAATTTTAACCAGGCAATATTCTTATCTTGAAATCTGGATTTATTATTATATAGCCCTTTATTCTCTCCTAAATCAAGCATGCTAGAAAAAACAGACTATGAAGAACAAAATATACAGACTAAATAGAAAATATAACTGCATGCAACATATTATTATTTTACAGAAATGGATGTAATAATGCATTCCCAAGAGCTACATTCAAGAAGATTGTGCTGTCTTCCCCAAATTTGTTACCCGTCACAGAAAGATCTTATAACCTAGTACAAATGTTTCTAACAGTACTGGGGTAACAAACGTGAAGCCTAATATTTCTGTAAGACAACTAGTTGTTCACAGGAATGTATGTTTCTGACCAAAATGGTGATCCACATTAACTTCTATAGTAGATTTTAGTGGACCACAATTGGCTACATGGTTATACTATAAGTCAAAGAATGTGGAGTTTGAGCGGTTAATCCAAGTTTTTAAAGTTATAAAATGAGGGAAAGGCATTCTTCTGCAATAAGTTTCCTTTGAATCAAACTCAAAAATCACTATGCAGAGATGAATGAAATTTATGTTTTAGAACTTATTTATAATTTGTCTTATCTTTTCAATATTCTGTAAAAGTAAATCCAAACATCCTTGATGTTTACAAAAAGGGTCTCTGTAGACATCTGGGCATATAAAACAAACTTAGGTTTGTATAGGTAAGCACAGAGATGATGCAATTACTAAACACTAATTTGTCTTCACCCAAACTTATTATTAAGAGAAAAATAGGGGCGTGGAGCAGGAATTACCAAACTGACCGAATGATCCAGATAAGTGCTCAGCCTTCTGATATCACTTTGTCTGTGTAAACTGAGTCCAAGGTTAAATAAAGTCTTGGGCAGGGAAAATAACATGGATAATAATCCTCCCCTAGTTTTATCCTAATGAATGTTGTCTTCTTAAATTGTCGCAACATTTGGCCGCTTTCTTTGGATTTTTCCTGCATATACTCCTAAAAATAGAGCAAAATTAGTATTACTTTTCAATGGTAGGTTTTCTATAATGATACAATTTAATGAGTTTTTACTCTGGAACAAACACTGAGCTAGGCAATATACATTATCATATTTAATCATTATATGAATGATCCTGAGGTAGAAATTGTTATGACCATTTTAAGTCTAATAAAACCAAGGCATAGGAGAGCACTTGCCTAAGGAACGGAGCTAGAAGAACTCTGATAACCTAATTCCACCTGATGTGTTATTTTACTTAACCATTTTGCATGACCACCTCCTACTCTGCTTTGATTAGTGGTTTCTGAATTTCACTATATAAACTCTAGTCAAGCACAAAACATCAAATAAAGAAATGTGTTTTAAAACTAAGTCAAAAATCACGATAAAATCAGAGATTGCAATTTAGGTTTGTAAAACTATAAATGCTTTGCAGCGTACTTTAACATTTTAGAATTCTAATTCAGTCTAAGAGTATGATATTCTATCATAACAAAAATTAGTTTTCTATAAATTGCTTAACAAAGAATTTGCCTCTGTTTAGAGTAAATCAAAACATAATTTCAAATTTGTTTTAAAACATAATTCAGACCATTAAAACTATAAGCAGGAAAGAGTAATATTTTAAAAAGCGACAATGGATTCCTGTGTTCAGATTCGTAGTTAGCATTTTAACCAGCCAGTATCCCAGACTCTCAGTTTATATAAAAGAATACAATTCTGTCTAGACAAGGTGGCTCACACCTGTAATCCCAGAGCTCTGGGAGGCCGAGGTGGGCGGATCACCTGAGGTCAGGCATTTGAGACTGGCCTGGCCAGTATGGTAAAACCCCATCTCTACTAAAAACACAAGAAATTAGCTGGGCATGGTGGCACGCGCCTGTAATTCCAGCTACTCAGGGGGCTGAGGCAGGAGAATGGCTTGAACCAGGGAGGCAGAGGTTGCAGTGAGCCAAGATCACACCACTGCACTCCAGCCTGGGCAACAGAACAAGACTCTGTCTCAAAACAAAAACAAAAACAAAAAAAGAATACAATTCTTTAGTCTCTTTCTATTGTGTAAATATGCCCTCGTGTGTAAGTAAATCTTTAAAAAACAACAGCAACAGATTTTTGTACTTGTTTAGATACATATTAATTTACATGTTAATTCAAGGGTTAAGTTCATTTGTATTAATAATTATGTTTCAATACAATTAAACCTCAATAGTTCAAAATAATGAACTTCATTGTATGTTACTAACTTCAATGACTGCCTATATACATCCTTTATACTGTTGAGTATTGCTGAATAAAAACAGTACTTGCTATTTTGCTTATAAGTTCACAAGTGACAAATAGTGGAGATGAAATGCATGAGAAAAGAACATGGAGAGTAGTCACTGTGGTAAATTGGTATCAGGCAAAACAATACTAATTCCTCAATGATTTTCCAACTTGCTAAGTTTCAGTGCAATATAGAATATAAACATGAGAAAAATAGAAAATGTCTTAAAATTCTACAGGTCTGGTGTTTGGTCTGAGTCCTTTCAAATGGTTATCTTTCAAACTAGCTTATTCTGACTGCCTCTGGAGTAAGCAGTATCTTCAGCTATGTAATCCTTTAAGACAATTCCATCAATTGTCACTCACAATGATTTCCAAAGATGACCTTTTAAATTATCCTATGTGTGACACTATAAATTATATTCACTACATACATACAAAAGGTCAGCCATCATTTCAAAGTTATGATCAATAGCTTGTTTCCTCCTAATTTGAAGGAAATCACTTAGTAATAAAAGCTCTAAAATTTGCCTAATTGTATATTAATGGAAAGATTAGAATTGATTAAAGATTAAATCTTCAATGCCTGGTGATTAATTTAGGTTTCTTGTAAATGTCTAGAAAGCAGTATAGTTAAAGCACAACAATTGGAAAGTAGTTTTAAATGGATCACATAATTTTTAAGTGAGCTTAATCAAAGTATCTTAACAAAGATACCTAAAAAATATTACAGCATTTGGTTAAGAGCTTTGAATTAGCTCAAGAATGAGTTTGTCTTCTCGCCACCATAAACAGAATTTTAAAACACAGTTTTTAGTTTAGCTCGTACTCCTCAAATAATGAACATGAGGAGAGATTTAGCTCAAGCCTCGGACTGAGCAAAATATGAAGCCCTCCTCCCACTGGCATATTCACATGTGATCTTATAGTCTGAGGGAGAAAGTTTTATCCCCTTATGTGCAGACACACTTCCCCAAGCTGAACAGACAATGCACAGACTTAGCACCAGAGATGATCATTATCTTTTATTCATTAAATAAAAAGATTTTCTGAATTAAGCATGGCAAATTCTACAATTTTTTCAGAATGAAAAATACATGGTGCTTTCCATAGAAACATTATAGAAATCAAGACTGGAATCACACTTTTACTAAGACTTCCTGACTGCCATACAATGCTAAGACCAAAAAACACTAATAAGATGACCATGAATATGCCAAAATTATGGTGGCAAGGAAAGACAATCTATTCAACTTCTGTGGCCTGAGTTATGGGGCAGCTTGTGCACTTCCTTCTATTGAATGGGCTTCAGTAATTCATTTTCTACAAACCTGAAACAGGCACTCTGTTAGGCACTCTGCTCTGTGAAGGCTTCTGTCTATTTTGCACAACCCCCTTCACTGATGTCTTAGGGGTTCTAATTGAATATAAAAAAATTAATAAGTCACTGGCATTAAGGTCTAAATGTTCAAAATTCAAAGAAAGCAATCACATTGCATCAACTGTCCAAAGCACAAATAAGCTTGAAAAGAACTGAAGTCTCATGCATGCGCACAGTAAGGAAAGCTAAACTCTGGCTTCAGCAGGAGACTATAAGCATGAGTCACATTCTGTTGGAGAATCACTTCGGTGATGCTGAACTTACTATATGGATATTTAAAATACTTTATGAGTAAAATGGTATGAAATGAAAAGTAAAAACATGCCAACATAAGACAGTAATTAGAATACACAACAGTACACCAAGAGGGTTACATTTGAAGACAAAACTTTAAAATATCTTTCCCAATGCTATAAAGAAAAAAATCCCATTTGAAAAACCATTATCCTTTATGTAAAGAACACTAGATTTATTTTTCCCTCTCAAATCTAATCTTGGTTTCCGTAGTTTTCAATACCCGTGGTGTGGCATTCTTACCCTTGTCTACTAAGTAGCCTATGAACAGGTGCATTCTGTCCTTGGTTTGGCTGAAGGACTCTGTTGACAAATTAAATAAAAAATTAATTTAAAAGGATAAATTCCATTTTTTCCCATTTTCTTTCAACGGATGAAAGATGATGATCATAAGGTAAAAGTCAACTATGCAACATGGCCTATATATTACCAGAAAGCAGAGCAAATCGACTAAAGCATATTAATATGATACTTACATTTTGCTCACTAAGAGTCCAAACCTTAGGTTTTTATCAGCAAAGAAATGTCCAACATATAGACTAACCCTTGTGCTTGTAGATAATTTTCTTATACATATACTTTACAAAAGTTAACTTTTCCTTTCAAACCAGTGAGAGAAGAAAGTATCACTCTCATTTTACAGGAGTAAAAAACAGGTCAGAAATAATAAAGTTCACTTTTTAGCTTTCATTATTTTTTATTTATTTATTTATTTATTTTGAGATGGGTCTTATTTACTATGTTACCCCGACTGGTTTGAACCCCTGGGCTTAAGCTATCCTCCTGCCTCAGCCTCCCGAGTAGCTGGGATCATAGAAGCATGCCACTGCACCCAGTTTAAGTTAGTTTTTCTTTTTGAGACGGAGTCTTGCTCTATCGCCCAGGATGGAGTACAGTGGTGCGGTCTCAGCTCGCTGCAACCTCCGCCTCCTGGGTTCAAGCAATTCTCCTGCCTCAGCCTCCTGAGCAGCTGAGATTACAGGCACGTGCCACCATACCCGGCTTTTTGTATTTTATTTTTGTATTTTTACTAGAGACAGGGTTTCACCATCTTGACCTGGCTGGTCTTGAACTCCTGACCTCGTGATCCACCCACCTCAGCCTCCCAGAGTGCTGGGATAACAGGCATGAGCCACCGCGCCCGGCCCAGCTTAAGTTAGCTTTCTAAGGTTTTTAAGTAAGTATCAAAGATCCTCTGGACTGTGCAACTGAACTCAAGACATATCACGCTCAAAATTTCTACCAGAGATAGCATGTCCTACAAAAGCTCCAGATACATCTGGTCTGACATGTGACCAGGTATATGGCCAGGTATTCATATGAATCTTGAGCCTGAGGACCACCCCCCACCCAATTCAGCAAGAAGTGATCTACTGATGTCAAGAAGAACAAAGTCAACAAAATGAAATTTGGGATTTAAATTTTTTTTTTGAGATAGAGTTTCACTCTTGTTGCCCAGGCTGGAGTGCAATGGCACGATCTTGGCTCACTGCAACCTCTGCCTCCCGGGTTCAAGCAATTCTCCTGCCTCAGCCTCTTGAGTAGCTGGGATTGCAGGCATGTGCCACCATGCCCAGCAAATTTTGTATTTTTAGTAGAGATGGGGTTTTCCATGTTGGTCAGGCTGATCTCAAACTCCCGACCTCAGGTGATCCATCCGCCTTGGCTTCCCAAAGTGCTGGGATTACAGGCATGAGCCACTGTGCCCAGCCAATTTTTTTTTTCTATAAAAAACAAAAAGCCTCTCATTAAGACTAAGTGATTTTTTCTCACCTTGTTTCAGAAGGATTTTGTTTAACCAGAAATTTCTTATTTGGCATTCCCATTTCAGCAGCTCTAACACAATATAAAAATAAGGACATCATATATTTAGAGAAGGGAGGAAAACATGCTTACAAATGTAATACAAGAGACAGAAACAAATCATCATTTAGAAGCTGGTGTACTACTGGAAGACCTGTACTAAGCATATTAAAGACTCCATTCAAGAAAGAAGAATTTTTTTAAAAGTTACTAAGATATTTTTCCCATTAAGTCTTTATTCCCCAGAAACCTTTAGGGCATCAGAAAAAGCATATATTTAGTCACTGAATATAAAGATTAACTGTTTTTAAGATTGATCAACTATCAGTTATGAGTTGAATGTTGTCAAATTTAGTAAATAAATTCATCTAAGATGAAATGAGATTTTAGCACCTGATTTTAATAAATTTTTTTATATAAAGGGGATTTCTATCAGCTCAACTGCAGAAAAATTAACCCTTATTTCTAAATTTAAATATGCAAATAGACCAACAGATGACTACAATTAATTGGTTTGATAACTAACATGACGTGATACAAAAAACTTACTTCATGTATTTCTTCCTATCAAGAGACTTCTGTGTTGCAGCTGAAAGAGCCACTCGTGGACTTTTCATTTTATCCTTTAATATACAAAAGTAATGTCAAACTCTACTGGTACCAATTAATACTACTATATTATAATACAGAATGATCCCAAACTGCCTGGAAAAGCTTCTCTCCACTAACATTTTTAATTTAGTTAAATCATCTTGTTTTGTATTTTTGAAGCAGTCTAATTCTAAGAATTAAATAATTAGAATTATGTAAATTTTGCTTGCTTTTCCTTTGCCAATTACACTAATTGATTCAAATCACAAACTCTGATATACTTCAAATTAATTTGGAGCCTGTTTTCTAACTCAGACTTCAAAAAAAGTAAAACCCACGTTATAACTGAATTCAAGAAAATTCAATAAGGAGCAGCTGATAGACTGTATAAGCCATCTGAGCAAAACATTCAAAGCTTCAACTCTAAAATCCAATTAGAAAACAATATGCAATTCTTAAATTATGTAATTCTTTTAAATCTATCTACAGATTTAAATGTTGCTAGTAATTCCAGGAATTACTTGTGGTTAAGAATTATCAGAAAGGTGCTGAAGTCAACCAAAAATGACATTTAATATCAATTACCCTAAACCCAGAAGAACTCTATTCATTAGAAATCATATAACATACCATTTGCCTGAGCATTTTCTCTTTGCGAACGTCTCGATCATGATGTAGAATAGACATTCTTTCAGCTGCATCCATTACAAAGAATATGTCATGAATACCATACAGGGCAGCTCGCAACTAGACACAAGAAAAGAAAATATTGTATACATTTAAATGATGAGGTCAGAGTTCAGGAATACTATATACCATGTACACTTACTTATAGAAAAAGGTTAAAATAATTTTCATTGAAACCTATTTTCAGTAATTAAATTAAAAAGGAGAAATATAATATGTCCATGTCTTAAAAGCCTTCAGGATCCACGTATTTACCTGAGCTAACACTCTTTCCTGAAGTGAAGCATCTTGAGCTGAAACAACGCCTCTCTTTAATGGTGCTTCTGACTGAAAACTTCTTATGAATTCCATAGTATCCTGAAAAAAGAAATGCTCCTTCAAACATATTTTTCTAGAAAGATTTGTGATCACTGGAGTTTCCTTTTTTCTTTTTCTCAGTCAATCCAAAATTACTGTCTTTCCTCAGGAATCCCTCAGATACCAAAATCCAAGGATGCTGGAGTCCCTTATACAAAATGGTTATCTGCATATAACCTAAGCACATCTCCCATGTACTTTAAATCATCTCTAGATTAGTTAAAATACTTAATAAACATACATGCTACATAAATAGTTGTTATATTGTTTAGGAAATAATGACAAGAAAAAACGTCTGTACGTGTTCAGTACAGACACAACCATCATTTGTTTTTTCTGAATTATTTTTGATCCATGGTTGGTGGAATCCACAGATGTGGAACCCAGAGATAGAGGGCCAACTGTACTAAGAACGTAAATAAAACTGTTACTTATTAGAAGTCAAACACCACTCACTTTCAAGCAAGAGAAATACACACAAACTGCTTCATTTACATGTTATTCATAATATTATCTGAGTAAGATTAACAATTATTAGGGGAACCAGCCCCCAATATTTCAACGTAGATTCTTTCTATTTTTCATAAGTGTTGGCTGGCTGAGAAATAAAGAGAAAGAATACAAAGAGAGGAATTTGACCGCTGGGCCTCCAGGGGTTACATCACATATCAGTAGAACCGTGATGCCCACCTGAGCCTTAAAGCCAGCAAGTTTTATTAAGGATTTCAAAAGGGGAGGGGGTGCAAGAACAAGGAGTAGGTCACAAAGATCACATGTTTCAAAGGGCAAAAAGGAGAACAAAGATCACACGCTTCTGAGGAAACAGGACAATGGCAAAATCAGAAACTACTGATAAGGGTCTATGTTCAGCTGTGCACATATTGTACTGATAAACATCTTAAACAAAAGAAAACAGGGTTCGAGAGCAGAGAACTGGTCTGACCACAAATTTACCAGGGTGGAGTTTCCCAATCCTAGTAAGCCTGAGGGTACTGCAGTAGACCAGGGCGTATTTCAGTCCTTATCTCAACTGCATAAGACAGACACTCCCAGAGCAGCCGTTTATAGACCTCCCCCGAGGAACGCATTCCTTCCCCAGGGTATTAATTATTAATATTCCTTGTTAGGAAAAGAATTTAGCGATATCTTCCCTACTTGCACGTCCGTCTACAGGGTCTCTGCAAGAAGAAAAATACAGCTCTGTTTTGCCCAACCCCATAGGCAGTCAGACCTTATGGTTGTCTTCCCTAGTTCCTAGAAAATCACTGTTATTCTGTTCTTTTTCAAGGTACACTGATTTCATATTGCTCAAACACACATTTTACAATCAATTTGTACAGTTAACACAATAGTGGTCCTGAGGTGACATATATCCTCAGCTTATGAAGATAACAGGATTACGAGATTAAAGACAGGCATAAGAAATTATAAAAGTATTAATTTTGGAAACTGATAAATGTCCATATTAAAATGAAATCTTCACAATTTATGTTCAGAGATTGAAGTAAATACAGGCATAAGAAATTATAAAAGTATTATTTGGGAATTGATATATGTCCATATTAAAATGAAATCTTCACAATTTATATTCCTCTGCTGCGGCTCCAGCCAGTCCCTCTGTTCGGGGTCTCTGACTTCCCCTAACAAACAAACAGACTTCTAAAACTGCCTATATTACAGTGACTAAAAAGTGTTTAAGTTCTGAACTAATCTGTTAGCTCAGCTGTCACAAGACTGATAGAAACTAAGACAGAAGTAAATACAAACAATTTACAGGAATCTCACTTTTACAGTTTGTCGAAGTTGCTTCAGCTTATCTGTCTGCATAAGTCTACGAGTAAGAAATCCTTTTGCCACTGCAGTTATTTTGTTAAATTTTGCTTGTATTTCCGGACTAAAAACCTAGGAGAAAGAAGATAGACACAATGTTTATTGGTGTTCATTTATACAGTCTAAGATAATATAGCTTTTAAGAAAAGATAAATAGATAGATGGACATGTATCATTAAGTTTACTCACTTGAGACCATCTAGTTTTGGCTCTTCCAAAAGGCCTTGTTACTGACAGTTTAGTCAAGCCACTAGTTGATGATCCCCAGAGGTAGAATGGTGCTTCGTTTGCAGAAACAAAGCTATACTGCAGGGCAGAATTTGTGAAACCTAGAGAAACATACATATAGTATTATACTTGATGTCATATAATTAGAATACAAAGAACATCCCAATAAACACTTGTGACACTCATTAATAGCAATTGCCTCCAAAACTGACCCACCTGCCGACTTAAAGTATTTATGGACTTTAAAGCTTATGTACCAGATGGATCTTTTCAACACAGTGTCTCAGGACAATTGAGATATGAAGATAAGCTCTTTAAAGGGACTAGGGAATTAGAGGTAATTCAAGATCACTCAGGAGAGAGCAAATTGTTTTCACTCGAAGTATATCACCTGCTGCATGAATGATCAGACTGGGCTCTGAGCCGAATTTCCTGATATTTTCCTAGCAAAGGTATTCTTTGCCCACAAACTGCTCACAAGTCTTTGATCTCCTATCTTGTCATTTTTCACTGGTTACTAAGCAGCTGGCGAAGAGGGTTGGACATGGAATCATTTGAAAACAGGAGATATAATCTTATAGTGTGCCAAATAAATATCTTACTGTAGGATCATTTTCCCAAATGCAAAAGGATTTTTAAATATTTACCAGAACTATTTGAATTTGAAGTATGGAGTGAGTCCGCTTGAGACAGCATTGTTTCCAGCAAACTAGAGTCACTTATTTTTCTCCATTCTAATTCCACTGCACTGTTAATGTCCAACTCAGAGGCTTCCGCTGTCATTGCCTTCTTCTCTTTTAACATTTTCTCCTGCTCTTCTATTTCCTATAGATGAACAGTTTATTGTAACATGCTAAACCTTTTAATTATGTCCCAAAATGATATCATTTTAGGCTTAGCCAAAAGTACATGTAATTATCAGCAATTATTATTTCAAGTTTTTCTTCCTCAAATTATCCCTCCTTCTTTCTCCCTTCCCTTACCTTCTCTCTCCTTCCTTCCTTCTTTCCTTCCTTCCTTCCTCCCTCCCTCCCTCCCTCTTTTCTTTTCCTTACTCTCTCTCTCTCTGTCTCTCTCTTTCTCTCTCTCATTTTGAGAAAAGGAATCTCACTCTGTCCCCCATGCTGGAGCACAGTAGCACAATCTCAGTTCACGGCAATCTCCACCTTGAGGGTTCAAGTGATTCTCCTGCCTCAGTTTTCCAAGTAGCTAGGACTACAGGTGTGCACCACCATTTTGTATTTTTTAGTAGGGACAGGATTTCACTATATGTTGGCCAGGCTGGTCTCAAACTCCTGACCTCAGGTGATCCACCCACCTTGGCCTCCCAAAGTGCTGGGATTACAGGCATGAGCCACGGCGCCCAGTCTATAATGTATTTTAATATGTGATAATGTATAAATTATTAATAACTATAATAATATTATAACAAGTGTCATTCTTTTTTTTCTTTTTACAGAGACAGGGTCTCCCTCTGTTGCCCAGGCTGGAGTGCAGTGGCTACACAAAGGCGAAATCATAGCTCACTGCAGCCTTGAATCTCTGGGCTCAAGTGATCCTCCCACCTCAGCCTCCTACATAGCTGGGACTACAGGCTCATGACACCATGCCCAGCACAACTGTCATTTTTATGATATAACTCTTGCAGAATGTGTACTTTAGCACCTATTTATAAAATACCTTTTGAAAATATTAAGCTTTAAATCAAGGATTCAATAAAATATCCGATAAATTATGCAGTTACTTTTAAATAAGGATCTAAATATCAAACTTCACATTTTGACAAAAAATACCATTCATGTATCAAAATGACTCCCTTACCATAAGACATATGGAGGAAAAAATTACAAGTATTCTATACATGACCAAAATTCATAGGTATCCTTGGCTAAATTTCACTTACCAGTTGTATCTCCCCCCACATTCCTCACCTTTTGCAGTCTTTCTTGTTCCCTTTCCTGCTCAGCTATGAGTAGTGATAACTGCTGAGCGTGCTGTTCTTCTAGTCTCTTCCGCATTTCTTCAAAAGCTAGCATCTTGCTTTTTAGTAACTCCTCGCTTTCTGAAAAGAAACATGTCTCCTCAATTTAGAAAATTCACTACAAGTCTAATGTCCGATATTTTATACCATTCAATTTAAATTATCCTTCTGACAGAGAGTATTCCTGGATCTGACATAATACAATCAAGATATAGCTGGGTCTCCGCTTTGAACCACATTCACATTTTCCACTCCTTTTATTTCATGATACTCAGTAAAGTAAGACCTGTATTGCATCACCTTTACCCACTCATTCAACAGATCCCATCCTGATCTGAAACGACAGACCCAGGACTATACATTCAGACAAGATTCTCCTGACTCTACTTAACTTTCAGATATGGTTCTCAACTGCATCCCACCACCATTTTTTTTTTGACACTTGTCCTCCAGGGTCTCTGGTATTGTAGCTTGTAGTTTTGTCTTGTTTTGATTTTCCAAGAAAGTGTTTCTTTGATGGTATAAAGCTTTCTCAGCTTGAGGTTTCAAAAAGGACTGGACAAGAAAATTCCAGATATTTTAGTTACTAATTAAGAGAAAACATTATGACAATACAAGCTTCCTACGTAGAAGGTGGTAAGACATGTTGAAATGTACAAATACCAAGTATGGGCCGAGCGTGGTGGCTCACATCTGTAATCCCAGCACTTTGGGAGGCCGAGGCAGGTGGATCACTTGAGATCAGGAGTTTGAGACCAGCATGACCAACGTGGTGAGACCTGATCTTTACCAAAAAAATACAAAATTGGCCAGGTATGGTGGCGCATGCCTATAACCTCAGCTACTTGGGAGGCTGAGGCAGGAGAATCGCTTGAACCTGGGAGGCAGATGCTGCAGTGAGCTGAGATGGCACCATTGCACTCCAGCCTGGGCAACAAGAGTGAAACTCCGTCTCAAAAAAAAAAAAGGACATTTCCACTCTGTTGGGCTTATATACTTCTGATATTCACTAAGGCAGCCTCTTGCCTTGCTATGCTGTCTACTTGGAGGATCCAAGTTGGCTCCCCAGGTAACAGTCACTGTTTTTATTAGAGCTCTTATAAAGTTGCACAGGATGGGCCAGGGCTGGTGGCTCAAACCTGTAATCCCAGCACTTTGGGAGGCCAAGGAGGGCTGATCACTTGAGCCTAGGAGTTCGAGACCAGCCTGGCCACCATGGTGAAACCCTGTCTCCACAAAAAATATAAAAATTAGCTGGGTGTGGTGGTGCAAGCCTGTAAATCCCAGATACTTGGAAGGCTGAGGCAGGAGAATCGCTTGAACCCAGACCTGCAGTGAGCTGAGATCGCACCACAGCAATTCAGCCTGGGTGACAGAGCAAGACCCTGTCTCAAAAAACTAAAAATAAAAAATAAAGTTGCACAGGTTTTAAGCAGTCTGACCCAACCCTGTATTTCCCATAAGCCCTAAGAGCTTAATTTACTTGATTTATATGTCTTCTATATCAGTGATAAAGAATTATGAACCATGACAATAAAGTAAGGAGTAATGAAGGAGAAAAACGTGCTTTAATAAATTGCTGTTAATAGATACAACAGAAAGAAACTGAAATAATTTTTATTAATAAAGAATCTCTTTTTTTTTTTTTGAGACGGAATCTGGCTCTGTCACCCAGGCTGGAGTGCAATGGTACAATCTTAGCTCACTGCAACCTCCACCTCCTGGGTTCATCCAATTCTCCTGCCTCAGCCTCCCAAGTAGCTGGGATTAAAGATGTGCACCACTACGCCCAGCTACTTTTCATATTTTTAGTAGAGACGGAGTTTCGTCATATTAGTCAGGCTAGTCTCGAACTCCTGACCTCAAGTGATCCACCCACCTCGGCCTCCCAAAGTGCTGGGATTATAGGCATGAGCAACTGCGCCAGCCTAAAGAACCATTTTCGAACCACCTATTCAGAGCCTTATTTCTGATACTTTATCTAATAATTTGATGTTAAAGTGTTTACCGAAGGGCCAACTACATGAAGATCGCACTAAAAATGAAAAAGCAAACTGAAATAAACATTAGAAACCATAGTCCAAAAGAAAGACCTCATAGTAATACAGTGAAAACTGTAAGTGATGATGTTTCAAGCAGGACTGTTTGGGGCTAGGTGCAGTGGCTCACGCCAGCACTTTGGGAGGCTGAGGCAGGTGGATCGCTTGAGGCCAGGAGCTTGAGAGCAGCCTGGCCAACATGGCAAAACCACATCTCTGCTAAAAATATAAAAATTAGCCAGGCCAGGTGGCACGCACTTGTAATCCCAGCTACTCTGGAGGCTGAGGCACGAAAATCAATTGAATCCAGGAAGCAGAGGTTGCAGTGAGGTGAGAACCCGCCACTGCAATCCAGCCTGGTGATAGAGCAAGACTCTGTCTCAAAAAAAAAAAAAAAGAACTGTTTCCTCCAATTATTAATATTCTCAATAATACCAAGTGGACTATGAAAGCTTTATCATTTAAATAAGAAGATCCATCCAGGCATGGTGGCTCACGCCTGAAATCCCAGCTACTCAGGAGGCTGAGGCATGAGAATTGCTTGAATCGGGAGGTGGAGGTGGCAGTTAGCCAAGTTTGTGCCACTGCACTCTAGCCTGGGCAACAGTGCCAGACTGTCTCAAAAAAGAAAATCCTGGCTGGGTGCTGTGGCTCACGCCTGTAATCCCAGAACTTTGGGAGGCTGAGACGGGAGGCTCACTTGAGCTCACGAATTTGAGATCAGCCTGGGCAAATGCCAGAAACCACATCTCTACAATACAAAAAATACAAAAATTAGCCGGGCATGGTGGCATGAGCCTGTAGTCCCAGCTACTTGGATGAGGTGGAAGGATGGCTTCAGCCTAGGAGGCGGTGAGCTGAAGTCATGCCACTTCACTCCAAACTGGGGTGATAAACCCAGACCTTGTCTCAAGAAAATCTTTTAGAAAGACTATCAAATGGCAATAAACTGTAGCTGACTATAAGCTTTCTAATAAGATAAAATTAAGTGCCTATATGAATAAAGACCATTTTTTTCCCCAAAAATGTCAATTTTTTTTTTTTTTTTTTTGAGATGGAGTCTCGCTCTGTCGCCCAGGCTGGAGTGCAGTGGCCGGATCTCAGCTCACTGCAAGCTCCACCTCCCAGGTTTACGCCATTCTCCGGCCTCAGCCTCCCGAGTAGCTGGGACTACAGGCGCCCGCCACCTCGCCCCGCTCGTTTTTTGTATTTTTTAGTAGAGATGGGGTCGTTTTTTGTATTTTTTAGTAGAGATGGGGTTTCACCATGTTAGCCAGGATGGTCTCGATCTCCTGACCTCGTGATCCGCCCATCTCGGCCTCCCAAAGTGCTGGGATTACAGGCTTGAGCCACCGCGCCTGGCCCAAAATGTCAATTATTAAAATAAAGGTATCATCTGCATAGCAGGTATTAAATGCTTCAAGGATTCCTTACCTTTGGAACTAGTTCCTAATATTTTATTCTTGTTAATGAAGACAGATCCCTTAGGGTATCTTTTTTCTGGCAAATGTTGCCTTTCTTGTTCAGTTATTCCGCTTGTTATGACATAAGGGCAGTTTTCTTTTTGCACACCATCAATATCCAAATCAAGTCTCCGTTTAACTTTCTCAAAACTGTTATCCAAAAATTGTTCATTTCCACAGGACACCATAGATGTGTCCATCTGCTGTCTCATATTCTGGTTTTGCATCAGTAAAGGAGAAGGGTTTTTTACATCGTAAGACTTATTCAGTTCCGTTTGCAAACTGCAGTTTTTCTCTAACATACTGGCTGGCTTGAGTCCACTCACAGTTCCAAAGTTTGGACTTGCTATACACTGACTGCTGGCATATGGTTCATGCAGTTTTGGCATCACAGCACAGGTACTGTTCATTTTGTGTGCGCCTCTCTCATCGGATGTTAACTGACCTTCCACAGTAGAAAGTCCATGAGTAACTTTATTTCCTAAATGATTTCCTGAAGATTGACATACCTGATTTGATTTACCTAAAACCACATCTTCTTTGACTTCAGATGTATTTTTGCCCACATAAACCTTGCTGGAACAAACTCCTGCTAAATCAATTGGTAACTTTGGCACAATTTCAGGCCCATTTGTTTTTTCATCAGTATCTTGAACAATTAAGTCCATTGCCTGTTCTTTTCCTTTAGGGCTTAATTCACAGGCATTTATTGGATTATTTATAAGTATATGACATGCTGATGATGTCCTGGAACGTCTTCGGTGCATTTTAGGACTCATACTTGGCTCCGGACTAGGTAATTTGGCATATGAACCTGTAAGACTTTTGATAACATTATTTTCAGTAACAAAAGTGGGAATAACTTTAAAATCAGAATTAGACTCTAGAACAGTGGAATGGCCAGTTCGTACAGGTATGTCCACTTTCGAAAAGCTAGCTAAAACTGGCATACTCATGCTGCTTGCTTGAGTGGAAGCACCTTGGAGAAGAACATTTGATTTATTAAGGCTTGGTTTGTCAGGAATAACTGAGACACAGTGTTTGCCTGTCAACTGGGCCTTCTCTTTTACACAGTCAGCCACTTTAACAGCATCATTTTCTTTGTCTAAATGACTCTCATTAACAATTCTCATCATACTACCTCTCAGACTGCGTCTAGATTGTTCTCTTTCTATATATTCCTTTGACTTTTTCATCAGATTCTGAAGACTCATTACATAGGGATCTGGGGTGACTTCTGCCAAAAGTGGTAGATCCTGTTGTTCATTTACTGAGAAGAGACCATCAGAAATAAGAGTTTCTTGTGGAGTTGCTGAAGAGGTCTTTGGAAAAGCTTCATTTTCTACATGGCTAATGTTGGAACTATCACATTGCTTTGGAGAATTAAATCCTTCTGAATCTCTAGCTAAGTCTGTTCCGTTAGTTTTACATTGGTCCTCATTATCCAATGGCAAAATCCCAGCTATCTTATCAAGCTTTGCTGCAGTAGAGTGTTTGGTATGGCTTGGAAAGCTATTTGGAACTGTAGCAGGAACATTCAAGTTTCTGACTTCTGAATTAGAGTAAACCGTTTCCATCTCCCACTGATCAAAATCACTGGCATTAGGTGCTTTTCTAACCTGAAACAGGAAATTTAAAAATTAATATTTCCTCATTGCACAAAAAGTATCTGATTTCACTGTTTTCTAAAATGAAATTGAAGATTCAGAATTCTGACATTTCAAAACACAAAGAAAAACTAAGATGACAGGTTTCTATGGTATCCTGTATCACAGGGGGCTCAAATTATTATTGAAAAAACACCTACTGGTCATCCTGCCAAAGTTATTAAAAGACTTATAAAAAGAAACTTATCTAATCTGATACAAATATGAACATATATATGTGTATACACACACAGATATATTCATATATCCATGTGCAATTTAATCTTAGAATAGAAGCACTTTCCTTAAATTTCTTCTATTCGTGTTATTAACATTACCAACTGTTCCTCCTAGGATAGCTATCATCCAAGGATAATAATATATGCAATAAACAGCAAGTAATGAAATGTCTTACATAAATGATTCCCTCTCTAACAAAAACTAACTTGTCCAGGACACTGATTAAGCAAAAATGATTCAGTAATAAGACTCCTGCACCCACATGCTTACTCCAAAGTTTAACTAAAATCCCTCCATAAAATGAGGGAAATTTGTAGTAAACAATAGCCCAGCCATGAAGCTTAAATTATTTAGAAATAAGAAATATTTGAACTTAAAACTCAATTCATTAAAACAAAATTCAATTTGATTAATTGATGCTTAGTTAAAACAGCAAGTTGTTAATGAATTTCGGAACAGCCAAAATAGGTAAACATTTGGTAGATGATAAAGATGAGAACAACTACATATATGAGAAAAAGAAATGTAAAATATATCTAAAGCTGGGCGAGGTGGCTCATGCCTGTAATCTCAGCAGTTTGGGAGGCCAAGGCAGGTAAATTGCTTGAGGCTAGGAGTTCAAGACCAGCCTGGCCAACATGGCAAAACCCCATCTCTACAAAAAATACAAAAATTGGCCAGGCGTGGTGGCAGGCACTGGTAATCCCAACTACTCAGGAGGCTGAGGCAGGAGAATCACTTGAACCCAGGTGGCGGAGATTGCAGTGAGCTGAGATCACACCACTGCACTCCATCCTGGGTGACAGAGTGAGACTCTGTCTCAATAAATAAATAAATGTAAAAATAGATATTTTGTATCTAAATAATCCAACTTTGCAAAAGAATAAAAAGAGAACTACGATGGTTTCTAAAGGTAATTATAAATCCGTATATTAAACTGGCAAAAATCATTGTATTATCATATGAATGTAGACATCAAAAGCCTGAATATTGGCCGGGCGCGGTGGCTCACGTGTGTAATCCCAGCACTTTGGGAGGCCAAGGCGGGCGGATCATGAAGTCAGGAGATCGAGATCATCCTGGCTAACACAGTGAAACCCCATCTCTACTAAAAATATAAAAAATTAGCCGGGCTTGGTGGTGGGTGCCTGTAGTCCCAAATACTCGGGAGGCTGAAGCAGGAGAATGGCATGAACCCAGGAGGCGGAGCTTGCAGTGAGCCAAGATCGCGTCACTGCACACCAACCTGGGCAAAAGAGCGAGACTCCGTCTCAACAACAACAAAACAAGCCTGAATATTACAATTTTTTTGGTTGTTTTGTATGTGCTTATTTTTTTCTAGACCACATGGCTCTCCTATTTTACCTTACAAATCCCAAGCCAGGTAATGGTTTCCAGGTACTATGCAATACACAGTACAACAAGACATACTTAGTCACAGCCTCAGGACCAAAATAAAACAAAAAGGATGCATATTTACGAAATCCATGAACATGTTCACAGGTTTAAGTAAAACAGATGATTTCCTTATATAAAATATTTCACATTTGTGATATTCGGAAGCTATGTTGTTTATACGTCACTAAAATGAGCCTTTAGTTAGACAAGCTAAATAACAACAAGAAAAAACTCTATCATAGAATCTTAGGTTTTACAGGTGAAGCAGAAATCTAATTGTTTTATATAAAATTTTCCTATCTGAGTAATTAATTCATTACAGTTCAACATTATACATGCTCTTTTAACAATTTTATTAGTAGTGTATTTTATCTTCCCTCATGGACCAAAAATGATACGCCATTTTCGTTTCAATCACAGGAAATATCTAGTAAGTAAAAAACCCACCTCTTATTGTTAAATTAGCACTACTCAATCCATTTTTTAAACTTAATATGGACAGTAATTATAATCTGCAAAATGAAATCTACTACCCACACACTATGTACTACTGTGAAAGGGAAATAAAATCTCAGGACCCCAAACTCAACTATGTCAAATGAGAGTCACTATAACTCTCAGACTGTGTCTAGATTGTTCTCTTTCTATATATTCCTTTGACTTTTTCATCAGATTCTAACGACTCATTACATAGGGATTTCAAGTAACTGAAATGGAAAATCACATGTCAAAGGAAAAAGTAAAGCTTAGGAACTGAGTCACACAAAAACTGCTTTCCTTTTATTCCTAAACAGACAGCTGCAAAATAGAAGGCCACCTATCTACCCAGGTAGCCTCTCTTGCAAATTGCTCACAAGGAAATTCTTTGTAGGCCCCAAAATCTTTACACCAACCCAGAGTTCTGCTGAATCTCACTCTGACAAGATACTGACAAAGACCAAAGATGACTAGAAATCATCCCTTTGGAGACAAATGTATATTTGACTTCTCCTCTACTCTGTTTACTTTATCCTATGTAAAATGCAGATTTATTGAGCTTGAGATGAATGCATAGCTGACTGTTCCTCTACCCCCACCTTTCACATGTGACATGTGGATTCAGTGGGTGCTAATCAAAACCTCACAAAAATGTGACCACTTATCTCACTACCTACCCTACATTTTTTTTCTTTCCTCTTTCCCCTCCTGCTGTTCTTTCCCCTTTAAATACTGAAGTCCCCAAAACCTCTTTTGGAAAAGCACAAGCCACAGATCCTACTGCAACTTTTGTCTCTTTTTCCTTGGCACATCCTCAACCTTGGCAAAACAAACCTCTAAATGGATTGAGACTCGCCTCAGTCATTTTCTTTGGTTTACACTACCAACAGAGAAATGAACCCTTAAGGTTCATTATACATGTGTCATCTAATACGAATTATACAGACAAACCACAAACTCCTAAGATTATGAAAAAACAAAAAGATGTTACACAGCAGAACACTCCTATATGTTGTAGAAATTATTTGTTCGATCTAATTAATTTGTTTTTCTTTTTAGTACAAAATGATCCACATGTCAGAACAAATTGTTTATACAAATCTAAAAATAACTGCACAAGGTGTAGATGTGTTGTTTAAATAGTTTTTAGACAGGATGCATCTAAACAATTCAACGTACCTAAACTGCATTTTGTGTATCTAAGAGCAGAATTTTCACCAAAAAAAAAAATGGGGGCAGTTATTTACTTAAGCAAAGAATGAGAATAAGGTCATTTAGTCAATAGTCTAATTAGTTTGGAGTAAACAATAATGCCCAATTCTATCATTTTGTCACTGAGAATTCAATGTTTTTAGAGTCACAAAATGCAAACAATAAGCAATTATATTCAGTGTATGGTTCCATTGTGTAAATATCCTCTGATTCAAGTACTGGGCAACACTAACAAGCAAGTGCATTCTCTTTGGAGTAACTGAAATGGAAAATCACAAATTATGAAGCTTCTCAAATGTAACAGTAAAGTACATTAGTAATTAGTTAAGTGCAAATATATTTCAGAAAAATTATCATCAATGCTTATCTTATGATTTATTTATTATAACTGAAACAGCATAAATCACACACCTGAACATTGTCAAGAATCTCCTGGACACGAGTCAGTAAAGTTTTCTTCCTGTTAACCTGCTTTCTTGCTTCTACATCAAGTGCTTTCTGCTTTTCTTGTTGCATTTCCTTTCTTTTCTCAACGTTAAGCTGCAAAACATCATAAAAATGTAATTATTTCCCACGATAAAAATATCATAAAA
Organism: Rhinopithecus roxellana; assembly: GCF_007565055.1. NCBI lineage: Eukaryota > Metazoa > Chordata > Mammalia > Primates > Cercopithecidae > Rhinopithecus > Rhinopithecus roxellana. The sequence continues at coordinate 46,473,147 of NC_044568.1, forward strand.
TTGGGAAGTTCTGAATCAGAAAGGTGAAAAACATGTGCAACAGGCAAAACTAATCTATAGTGAAAGAAATCAGAACAGTGGTCTGGGTACTGAGTGGGATGGGGCATTAGAGATCTTTCCATGGTGAAGAAAATATCCTGTGTGGGTGTGAGTTATACATGTGTATGCCATATATCAAAACTCATGGAACTTTAACACTTCAGATCTGTGCATTTTGCTATGTGTAAATTATTTTCAATCAAAAAGTTAAAAAGAAAAAAAGTTTGTTCACTAATCAAATGTTCTAAAATGACAGAAATAAAATTAAAGCCCTTTTGGCCACTGCTGAGTTTTTTATTACTTCACTTGAATATTGACTTGAATATTACTTCACATTCAGTATCCTTTTTTTTTTTTTTTGAGACTGAGTCTTGCTCTGTCACCCAGGCTGGAGTGCAGTGGTGGGATCTCCGCTCACTGCAACCTCAGCCTCTTGGGTTCAAGCAATTCTCCTGCCTCAGCCTCCTGAATAGCTGGGATTATAGGCATGCACCACCACACCCAGCTAATTTTTGGATTTTTAGTAGAGATGGGGTTTCACCATGTTGGTCAGGCTGGTCTCAAACTCCTGACCTTGTGATCCGCCCACCTCGGCCTCCCAAAGTGCTGGGATTACAGGCGTGAGCCACCACGCCCAGCCCACGTTCAGTATCTTATTTTACTGGGTCAATTGGATTCTACAACTTTTAATTTTCTAACCAGTGCACAATTTAACTCTTTGCTGCCTAAAAAAATGTCCAAAGGTTTAATGACAAAAGAAACAGATAATGTATTATTTGCCTACAAAATCAGAACATCTTTTCTTTCACCTCACTCTACCTTCCGATAAAAATATAACGTACCTGGCCCGGCGCAGTGGCTCAAGCCTGTAATCCCCGCACTTTGGGAGGCCGAGACGGGCGGATCACGAGGTCAGGAGATCAAGACCATCCTGGCTAATACGGTGAAACCCCGTCTCTACTAAAAAAATACAAAAAACTAGCCGGGCGGGTTGGGGAGAGCCTATGGTCCCAGCTACTCGGGAGGCTAAGGCAGGAGAATGGTGTAAACCCGGGAAGCGGAGCTTGCAGTGAGCCGAGATCCGGCCACTGCACTCCAGCCTGGGCGACAGATCGAGACTCCGTCTCAAAAACAAAAAAAAATAACGTACCTAAAAAATGGAAGGGTTCTAAGCATTGTATCTCTTTATAATGGATTTCAATCTTAATTATTAAGTCCTAGGAAATTAAGTCACTGTTAACAGTCAAGACTTATCGTAGACTTACACAAATAGAAAATATATAATTAAAAAATTATTTCAGAAGTTGCAATATTCACCTATCAAATACAATATAAAAATGTGGATTAGGTCCATAAACATCAGATTTTGCTTATAGATAACTAACAGATGGAGTCATAGACCCTATACAACAAGCCTCAGACATTTTGGTCCACATTAAATCAAGCAATATGTTATCAAATAGCTGGTAAATATGTTGTTTTAAAACTTTTTCCTAATGCATGGTACCAAAGAATCATTATACAATTTATTTGCTAATCAAGAGGAGAAAATGCATACTTTAAAGAGCCATCTGGCAGTCACTACTGTAAGCAAGTGTTCAAACTAAACATCACTAATACAGGGCAACTAAACATCATGTAACTTCTGAATTAATTTAGTATGAAGTGTCGGGCATCATCTCCAAAGAATTCCTTATTATTTATTTTTTTTTTGAGATGGAGTCTCAGGTTAGAGTACAGTGGTGTGATCCTGATCCCTCCTGGGTTCAAGCAATTCTCCTGCCTCAGCCTCCCGCACAGCTGGGATTACAGGCAACCGCCGTCATGCCCAGCTAATTTTTATATTTTTAGTAGACAAGGAGTTTCGTCATGTTGGTCAGGCTGGTCTCGAACTCCTGACCTTAAGTGATGCACCATCTCGGGCTCCCCAAAATGCTGGGATTACGTTTTTTTTTTTTTTTTGAGACAGGGTCTCATTCTGTTGCCCAGGCTATTGTGCAGTGGCTCGATCTTGGCTCACTGCAATCTTTGCCTCCTGGGTTCAGTGGGTCTTGGCTCACTGCAACCTTCGCCTCCTGGGTTCAAGTGATCCTCCTGCCTCAGCCTCCTGCATAGCTGGAATTACAGGCATCTGCCACCATGCCCAGCTAACTTTTGTATTTTTAATAGAGATGGGGTTTCGCCATGTTGGTCAGGCTGGTCTCAGCCTCCCACCATGCTGGGATTACACGCATGAGCCACCCCATCCAGGCCCATCTTCAAAGAATTCCAAAAATCTTTTAACTTGTTTATCAGACTTCACTTCCAGTTCATAGGAACTACAGGGACTAGAGAAACAAGTTAAATATCACTATTAGGAAATGATGAGACAAATCCAAGATCTAAGGAATTCTACAAGACAATAGCTCTGGTCTCTTTAAAAATCCAGTATCACAGTTTTGGTTTTTTTTTAAAGATAGTATCTCACTCTGTCACCCAGGTTGCAGTGCAGTGGCATGATCAGGGCTCACTGCAGCCTCAGTCTCCCGGGCTCAAGTGGTCCTCCCACCTCAGCCTCTAGAGCAGCTGAGACTACTGGTGCACGCCACTACACCCGGCTGATTTTTGTATTTTGTGTAGGGATGAGATTTCACCATGTTGCCCTGGCTGGTCTCAAACTCTGGGGATTAAGCAATGCAATACACCCACCTCAGCCTCCCAAAGTGATGGGATTACAGGCATGAGGCACCATGCCCAACCAATAAAAAAAATTGTTTTTAAGACGTAGAGGAACGGTTCTAGATTAAAATAAAGAAACATAACAAGCAAATATTAATTATGAACTTTGGATCCAGATTGGGGGAATAAAGTTATAAAAGGCATTTTGAGCACAAATGGAAAAATTTAAATATGAACAGAATTATTAGATATTATTAAAAATTATTAATCTTCTTAAGATGTGATAATGGTATTGGGGCTTTACATATGAGAATGTCCTTATTTTTAAGAGATGTATACCAAAATATTTAGGGAAGCAGTGTTAGGTCTTTGTGGTTTTCAAATAGCTAGGCAATTTTTTAAAATGTATATATGTACACACACACACATACATGTATATAAAAATCACAAACACAATAAAGCAAAGATGATAAAAATGTTAAAAATGTTAAATATTGTTTAATCTAATGGTAAATCTACGGGAGGTCACTGTCCTTTCAATTCTACTGTATGTTTGAAAGTTTCATTACAAAAAGTTGGCAGTTAGCTCTGGTGTCTTTTTTTTTTTTTTTTTTTTTTTTTTTTGAGACGGAGTCTTGCTCTGCCGCACAGGCTGGAGTGCAGTGGCCGGCTCTCAGCTCACTGCAAGCTCCGCCTCCCAGGTTCACGCCATTCTCCTGTCTCAGCCTCCCGAGTAGCTGGGACTACAGGCGCCCGCCTCGTCGCCCGGCTAGTTTTTGTATTTTTTAGTAGAGACGGGGTTTCACCGTATTAGCCAGGATGGTCTCGATCTCCTGACCTCGTGATCCGCCCATCTCGGCCTCCCAAAGTGCTGGGATTACAGGCTTGAGCCACCGCGCCCGGCCAGCTCTGGTGTCTTTAAAAATTCAATTAAATTAATTAAAATTAATCTTTTAACTCCTGTTATACCAAAAAATAAATTTAAAGCTCACTTTTTTCTAATATTAGTTTGTGATTTAAAATAAAGTCATATGCATTTTAAAAATATCCAATTAGTATCAAACGGTATATGATGAAGTGTCTTCCCTATTATCCTATATTCTCTCACCACTCCCCAGAACAGGAATAGCCATCCTTTAAAAAACCCAAATGGTTAACTTATATAGGGTACCTCTTATGATCCAGGTGGTATTCTAACCATTTTATATCTACGCATTCATTTAATCTTCAAAATAGCCTTATGAGATAGGCACTATTTTATCTCCATTTAACAAATAAGAAAATGGGCCACAAGTTTACACAGCAAGTAGCAAAGCAATGATTTGGACTAGGCCAGAAGGCTCCAGAGCCTAGGCTTTTGTTTTTCTTTTTTTCCTTCTTTTGGGATAGGGTCTTGCTCTGTAGCCCAGGCTGGAGAGTTTTTCCTTCTCTTGGGACAGGGTCTTGCTCTGTAGCCCAGGCAATAATGCAATCCTGGCTCACTGCAGCCTGGAACTCCTAGGTTCAAGGGATCCTTCCACCTTAGCCTTCGAGTAGTTGGGACTACAGGCACACGTCACTGCGCCTGCCTAATTTTTTAAAATGTTTTTGTAGAGATGAGGTCTCACTATGTTAACCAGGCTAGTCTTGAATTCCTGGTCACAAGCAATCCTTTTCCTTCCAGCCTCTCAAATGACTGGGACTATAGGTGTGAGCCACTGTGCCTGGTCCAGAGCCTGGACCTCTAATCATGACTCTATACTGCCCCTGACAACATGCTGCACACAGTGTTTTACACTAGATCATCGAGATCCTTCCATGCCTCAACATTTACATCTGCCTTACTGTAATGGTATGTAAGAGATTTTATAAAATGGACCACAGTTAAACTACTCCACTACTGATGGACATTTAGGTTGTTCGTCAACCTTTGCTATTTTAAACAATGCTAATGTAACTCTGTACTTACTTCTTTAGGCTGACGTATGAGTATAATTGTAGGATACACCCAAAAATGGAACTGCTGACTCAAAGGCTATGTATGCTTTTAAATTCTACCAAACTCTCATCTAGAAATAAAATAAACTGATTCTCTTAGCAAAAGTGCATTAAAAAGTGCATTTTCTCCACAGTCTAAGGAACACACGGTTCTATTAGCTCTTTGTCAATCTATAATAGTAAGTAAAAAATGCTAATTCATTTGCATTTCTCTAATTCCAAATAAGGGCATCTCTTCAAATGTTTATAAGCCTTTCTTTTGTTTTTCCATGAACTCTTTTAGTTGTTCACTATAGAAAAAAACTATTTAAAAACAAAGCAAGTTTACCAGTGGAGAAAGGATAGCCACTCCATGAAAGTGAATAAGTGAGATACTTTCAGACTGAGCAGGGAGAAAGCTCTCTGTGGATAGTGATGCTTCTTGTATTCTGGCAAGACTTTTTTCACAGAACTTCTCATACTCCTCCATCTTCCCACAGTCACACTACAAGAGAGAAAAATGTTATTTTTAATGTACTGGGAAAAACAGATCTTATTTGGCAGAGTTTGCAGAGCATGAGAGAGTCCCTATAATTCACAATTCCTATAACTCGTCCTCCCAGAATTGTCTTACTAATCAGGAGCTAATTCTTGGGTATGGTAATTCACCTCAAGAACCTGTCCAATTAAGATGTCCTTGATATATTAAGTATTTCTGAATATTAATGCATGTAAATCAATCTTTAAATGGGATTAATTTAGCTAAGAATTCATAACCTTCTTAAAGAAAACAAAGTTCTGTACACCTTTACTAACTTCAGATTGTAAAATAGGATATTATATTTTCTTTAACAGGACTTATCTACAAAGAAAAACTATATCATACAAAGGCAGAAACACTGTAGCAAAAAAGCCTACTTAAATCAAAGAATATTTACTTTTAAAAATTTTCTATTTTGAAGTTCAAAGGTTACTTTTTTTTTTTTTTTAAAGAGATAGGGTCTCACTATGTTGCCCAAACTGGATTCCAGTGACTATTCACAGGTTCGATCACAGTGCACTATAGTCTCAAACTCCCAGACTCAAGCAATCTTCCTGCTTCAATTTGCCTATCTTAATACTATACTTGGACTCCATGGGCACCAGTCAACTCAGTCAGAGGTAAAAAACAGAAAATCGATTGGCTCTGATATTAATTATATTTTATTGTTGAAAATTGGAATCATCACCAAACTACTTAAAACAATCCCAGTAATTTCACAGTTTCTGGGAAATTGTGATTATGAAAATACAAGGTAACCAGCAGGGATTAGGCATCATATTCATTCATTTAGCAAACATTAAATATTGATTGCTTATTTGCACAGCATTATGCGTGGCACCTCCTTTAAATAAATAAGGGAAAATAAAAAGACATTATCAGAATCATAACCAGCAAGGGTATGAATAATACAATAATGTTCCTTTATGTCTTCATTTTAAAAGAATTGGTTTCTTAACAAAAAAAGAGAGGGCAGGGAAATTCAATTCATGATGTGGGATATGCAAAGATGAAACAGGATATGTCCTTGGTAGGCCTCAAAGTACTTAAAAATTCAGTACACCAAAGTATCAGGGACAAATTACAGTGCAATGAGAAATGGGGAAAAAAATAGTCAAAATTACAATCAGGTTATTTAAAAATAAGATATAATGCTATTTTTGACTAAATAGTTTAATCATAGTTTAAGAACAAAATTTCTTCCTACTATTCAGTTGTAATTATTTGTGTTCAATCTATGCAAAGTAGGAATCTAATGATGAACAAATGGTTCTCTACAGTGTGAGTGAGACTATTTTACAAAGTTATTTATTTTAAAAAAGCAAAAGTTAAAACAATACAACGCCTTAAGGCATAGCCTTTTTTTAGTCTAGGTTTCAACTCACATTATTTCTTAACAACCCCATTTCTGCTCAAATATTTTATTTTTTTAATACATGCCATGCATTCAGCAATACACAGAATGTAAATAGATTATACAAATAAAGTAATATATCTTCTATGGATACGCAAGCAAAGCATTAAATTCAAATTTAGAAGTGGGGGAAAGTATTAAGGAAATCTAATACTTTTATGGTCATAGTTTTATTTTTCTTTCCACATCATAGAGATATGCCTCATTGTTTCAGAAAGTTATTCACATCCCTTAAATAATACACGTATGTCCTACATCTTGCAGATGTATATAGTACTATATTATTATTACAGCACAACACAGCATATGACAATGCATTACTCATTCAAATATGAGTGCTAATATGGAGATTATACAAATTACTAGATGATCCTTAGAGCATGACTGGATCCTTCTTATCCTTTAGTCTCAGCTTGGATATCCCCTCCTCAGAGAAGGCGTCCCTGATGACCCCATCTAAATTAACTCTGTCTCGATCACTATCACATTACCCTGCTGTTTCCCAATTTTCATAGCACTTACCACTATCTGAAATTATCGTGTTTATTTCCTTGATTTTTGTCTGTCTTCCTCCACCAAAATGTAAGCGCCATAAGTACAGGTACCTTTTCAGTCTTGTTCACTGAATCCCCATTATACAGAACAGTATCAGCACACAGCAGGCACTTGATAAAAGTATTGAATAAATGAATAAGAATAATAATAAGCCCAAACAATAATGTAAACCAGAAGAAAAAAAGAAGGCGGACTATACACCAAAGCTAGCAAGGAAGAATGGAATTTAGAGAATGGAAATTTCACCATGGCTCTATTCCCAGAGAAACTCGTACCTCTTAAACTGCAAAGGTAACCATTTAAGAAGTGAGCAGTCCATATCCCATGATTAAGCAAGAGGACACGATGCCTTTCACACTACAATTACCATTGTCAGCAAGGTTTTATTTTAAGGGAGTCTTGACTACGAGGCTACCCCAACCACAAATCTATTACCCTATACCTTGCCATCAGGCATCACTGGTCCACTTCCAGTAATAATTTGTCAGCTACAGCAGGTTCAGACACGCCCTGTCTTCTCCATTTATACCGTAGAGAACCACTGACCCCTGTCCAAATGAGCCTCTTTCCAAACCCCCTAGACTCATGGTCCTATCTGCTCCTTACCCGTGCTCTGCCAGACATGTCACTGAAAGGAGTGGTAAAAGTAACACAGAACAGATCCTGCTTTTTTTTTTTTTTTTTTTTTTTTTTTTTTTTTTTTTTGCAGAACCTAGTGTTTCTTTGCCCATCAGTTCCCCCAAAGACGCAAACTTCTTGCAGAAGCGGTAAAGGGGAAGATTTCTTATTCAGATGCATACTAGCTGCAAGTTCTTGGCAAGCCAGTTACCATCCCCACACCTGTTTCCTCCTCTGTAAAAGAGGGATGATCAGGGTATCCGTCTCAAAGGAATCTTGCAAGAATTCAATGAGCTAATGCATGTAGGGCAATTAGCATAGTGCAGAACACGCAGAAAGCAACAAATAATGGGGACTGCTTTTCTTATTAAGAGGATAATGATGATGACGATTTTTAGCAGTAGAGTATGAATTCCTGGAGGGCAGCGACAGTGCTTGGTTCCCCGTAGGATTCAAATGGAATTGAAAATTATAGAAAAGGGGACAACGGCTTCCTCATTTCCCTGTCTCTAGACCTCTCCCCGTCAAATCAATCTCGAGATGGCTGCCATTTGCCTAAACTGGGGGTAGGGAGCTTGGATCGTAACCAGAATAGAATCAAAGGATGGGAATCATCTAGCAGCTCCAGGGGCAATCAGTTACTTTATTATCCTCAAGCTTATGCCCCAGAGTGGCAAAGGCGAAGTAAGCAGCGCTCCTAGGGCCTTGGTTGTGGTAACCGAGGCTCATAAACGGCCCATGCACACCCCGGGGAAGCCGCTCTCTCCAGCACCGTGGGAGGGAGAAGAAAAACAGCCCCCAAAATTGGATCACCACGATGGGGTTCTCCGGCTCTGGCCCTAGTTTCATTTACCAGGAAAAACCCCCTGCCCTCTCCCCAGCGCCCCATGCCCACCTCCTCCAGCTCCTCCGATTTAAGGCTCCAAACCGAGGGCCCTCCAAGCGGGGCCGGCATCGGAGCATCACCTCAGCGACCGGTGCTGGCTGCCCCCGGGGTCCCGCCTCCCTACAGCCGGCGCCTTTCCAGGCGGGGCTTGAGGCCGGGGAGCCCAACAGAGCCCGCCCTCAACTCCTCAGGGCGCCAATTTCGCCTCGCCAGACCACCTCTCAGCCCGGACCCGCCGAGGCTCGAACCCCCTCCTCATGCACACACCTGATCCCCCACGGCCCCTTCAGCTCCTCTCCCCTCGCCACGGGCCTTGTCAGGAAGCGAATGGCTCAAATGGTACCGACAGAGCGCAGCTCGGTCCGCCGCCGCCTTCTCCTCCTCCTCCCCGCCATATTACAGATCTCAAGCGGCAACGCGGGCTCCTGGCAACCGCCGCCGCCGCCGCCACCCCGACTCCACCTCTCAGGGCCGGCACTTCCGGTGGTTGCTTCCCCGGCTGTTAAAACCGTTGGGCCACCAGAACACTACCATCCCCGAGGTGCATTGCGCGCCCGCGATGGAGGACGAAATGCTTACGGCCAGCACGCTGCACGCTGGGAAACGTAGTCTTCAATGCAAGCTACAGTCTAGAATTTATTAATAAATGTACTTATTTAGTATAATAGGACCACCCCTCAGGGTCTGAAGCCCCCTGAAGTGTTCCTTGAGGTTGCTATTTTTTTCTTATCTGTATAAAGATAACCCCTTTCTATGCAGCCGTTAGAAAACATGTAACATTCACCAAAATATTTTCTTGTAGATAAAAACGCTGAACCCACCGGGGGTGATGGCTTACGCCTATAATTCCAACATTTTGGAAGCCGAGGCGGGAGGATCGCTTGAGCCCAGGAGTTAGAGATCAGCCTGGGCAACAAAGGGAGACGGCGGCATCTCTACAAAAATTTTAAAAATTAGGCGGGTGGGGTGGCGCTAGCCTGTAGTCCCAGCTACTTGGGAGGCTGAGGTGGGAAGATGGCTTGAGCTTAGGAGGTCGAAGCTTCAGTGAGCCGTGATTGTACCACTGCATTCCAATCTGGGCGATACAGTGAGACTGTCTGGAAAAATAAAAAATAAAAAAGGCTGAATCCTAGTTGCCAACTGGAAGGCTTAAGACATTTATCCCCTTTTGCAAATCAGTGGGAAAATGCACTAAAGGAAAAAAAGGTAACGGAAAAAATCCCTGAATCTTTTTGGAAAGTTCTCTACATAAAACTGTTACCAGCCTTCCAAAATATGTCCAGGGGTCCCTTTTCATTCCCTAACTCAGCTTTACGGTCTATCTCTCTTACCCTCCTTCCACTGCCTGTTTTTGCATATGTAAAATGGGGGTTTAAAAGTGTCTATCACAAGGGTGGTTGTGAGGCACAGTTGAGGTAACTCTTGCACAGCGCCTGGTACAAAAGCCCTTAGCAGAAGTAAGATTAGGGGGAGGAGGAGTGAAAATGTCACAAGTCACTAGGGAGGCCTTTATGTCAGTCCCCATCCTGCCATTAACTGCTTAATTCACCTATCCTCAGTTTCCTCATCTATGAAATGAGGGAATCCTTAAAACCCCTTCCAGTTTTATAATCCGATTGTGCCTTCTTTGCTAGGCTCTTCCAGTCCCCCAGAATCAGGAAAATAAAGTCGATTGAAATCAGTTTCCTGAGATAATAACTGTTAGGCTGTATTGAGAATGAGATAAGCATATAAAGTGTTTGCTCACCAAGTATCTAGGACATGGTAAGTGCTCTGTAAACGTTAGGTGTACTTGCTAACACTTTTATTTCCACCCACGAGAATGTGAGTCCCGTAAGAGCAAAAACCCTGTAGGTCCTGTTCAACTGTGTCCGGAGCACCTGGACCGGTATTTGGCACATCTTGAATTGAACTGAACTGAACGGAATTGAACTGAATTGAACTGATAGTCTAAGCATCCTGCCTCTCCAAGTTCCGTGGACTTCAGTTTCCTCAACGGCAGATAAAGGAGTCACTAAAATCCCTTCCAGAACTTTAGGACGGTTCTTAGCCCTCCTTTTCTCGCCTAGGAGTCTGAACGCCCAGGTTGAAGTTCAGACCCCAGAAAACCCTAAGCCACTTTGGGTTTGGAACGTGAGCCTAGGGTCTGGGACTTGGGCCCGCCCCCGTTGCCAGGGAGCGGCTCCGCCCACTAGCGCTGCGAATCCCGATCTCTGATTGGCTGGGCAGCGGATTCCTTCGCTGGATGTGTCCGCTGCCGCCATTGTGCGGCGCTGGTCCCCTCAGAGGGTGCCCGCTGCTGCCGGTGCCCTGGACCTCGCTTCTCGCTCTCCTGCCCCGGGAGCCCGGCGGGTCCGGGACTCCAGTCCGTGCCGGTGCGGGCGCCGGCATGTGGCTGTGGGAGGACCAGGGCGGCCTCTTGGGCCCTTTCTCCTTCCTGCTGCTGGTGCTGCTGCTGGTGACGCGAAGCCCGGTCAATGCCTGCCTCCTCACCGGCAGCCTCTTCGTTCTGCTGCGCGTCTTCAGCTTTGAGCCGGTGCCCTCTTGCAGGGTCCTGCAGGTGCTCAAGCCCCGGGACCGCATTTCTGCCATCGCCCACCGCGGCGGCAGCCACGACGCGCCCGAGAACACGCTGGCAGCCATTCGGCAGGTGAGACCCCCACGCCTCGCGCCCCTCGGTCCTCCCGAGAGCTCAGACTTCTACTTTTCCTTCCCAGGGTTCCCCGATCTTCTCAAGACGACCTTCCCACTTCCTCATTCGTCCACAAGGCACACTCCCGGCCCTTGATCCCTCCCACTGTCTAGGGATCTCCCGACTTCAGGTTTTATATTTACAGACGACAGCACATATGTATATAGTTTCTGTGGGACTAACGTTGAGATTACATCCAGGAACAAGGTCAGAAGTGTCCCTGGTTTACAGAGTGTACATCGGAGTGGGGGAGGCAAGCCTTAAACAAGTAAACACATAAATGAGATAACTTTAAGAGAGTGAAAGGTGCAATGAAGAAATCGGGGGAACTGGAGGAGAGGAGTTACGCTATTTTATTTAGATGGAGTAGTCCAGAGAAATCGTCTCCGAAGAAGCAACATTTGAACAGAAACCGGAATTATAAGGAGCCAGGCAGACGCAGAAGGTCCTGAGATGGGAATAATATAGAGGTGTTCAGGTAACAGAAGAGGCAGTGTGTGGCCTGACTTCAAGGAACAGAACAAAGACTGGTGTGTGAATGAAATGGGAAATGGGTCAGGTCAAATAGGGTCTTGGTCAGTAATTGAGTTTCGTCTAAATAGCTCACCCTTCACAGGACGTACCTTTGCTTGTCGTCTAAGTCACGTGAGTCATTTCCTTATCACCTTTTCCCCAGACACACACATTTGCACTCGCACAAGCCTGGCAGCTGGACTCATAACAGTTTTTGCCCTCTCCTTTTCATGAGGCATTCCTGAAACTTTTGGTACCTCCTAGCTCTTGGCATTCTCCTGGCTTCATAATAATGACAGCTTACAGAGAGGGCTTTTCAGTGGATTAGGTGCTTTTGCATCTGTGTAAATATATCTGATTCTCTTCTTTCTTTTCTTTTTTTTTTCCTCTGTCTTCTTCCTTCTTTTTTTTTTTTTTTTTTTTTTTTTGGACAGAGTTTCACTCTTTTACCCAGGCTGGAGTGCACTGGTGCAATCTCCGTGCACTGCAACCTCTGCCTTCCGTGTTCAAGCGAGTCTCGTGCCTCAGCCTCCCGAGTAGCTGGGATTACGGGCGCATGCCACCACGCCCAGCTAATTTTTGTATTTTTAATAGAGACGGGGTTCTGCTATGTTGGCCAGACTGGTCTCAAACTCCTGGCCTCAAAGTGATCCTCCCGCCTCGACCTCCTAAGGTGCTACGATTACAGACATGAGCCATCACACCTGGCCTCCCTCATTTCCTTTTTTTCTTTTTCTTTTTTTTTTTTAAATGGAGTCTCACTGTCGCCCAGGCTGGAGTGCATTGGCTCGGCTCACTGCAACCTCTGTATCCCAGGTTCAAGTAATTCTCCTGCCTGAGCCTCCCAAGTAGCGGGGATTACAGGTGCCCGCCATCACACCCAGCTAATTTTTGTTATTTTTAGTAGAGGGAAGGTTTCACTATGTTGGCCAGGCTGGTCTCAAATTCCTGACTTCCAGTGATTCGCCCGTCTTGGTCTCCCAAAGTGCTGGGATTACAGGCATGAGCCACCGTGCCGGGCTCCAGATTTATACTTTTTAAAATTGATTAATTAATTAATTTGTTTAAATTTATGGGGTTTTTTTTTGGTTTTGGTTTTTTTGTTTGTTTTTTGAGATGGAGTTTCACTCTTGTTGCCCAGGGTGGAGTTCAGTGGCACGATCTGTGCTCACTGCAACCTCTGCCTCCGGGGTTCCAGTGGTTCTCCTGCCTCAGCCTCCCGAGTAACTGGTATTACAGGCATGTGCCACCATGTCCAGCTAATTTTGTATGTTTTTAGTAGAGACAGGGTTTTGCCATGTTGGTCAGGCTAGTCTCGAACTCTCAACCTCAGGTGATCCGCCCGCCCCAGCCTCCCAAAGTGCTGGGATTACAGACGTAAGCCACCGTGCCCGGCCAAGATTTATACTTTTAAAGCCACACTCTGACCCGTGTGGAGAATGTACTGTGGGTGTAATTTCATTCCTTTGCCACTGTTTATAATAGTGTATCTGTTTTTGGAATACACTCAATTCACATTTATCAAGTTTTTCCTTGTATATGTCATTTATAATCTACCAGAAATTCTAGCACTGTCAGAAATGTATGTATGTATATATACATTCGACTTTACCAATACTTTTATTTATTTGTTTGTTTGTTTATTTATTTTTGAGACAGGGTCTCTCTCTGTCACCCAGGTTTGAGTGCAGTGGGGCAATCTCAGCTCACTGCAACTTCCACCTCCCAGGCTGAAGCGATTCTTGTGCCTCAGGCTCCTGAGTAGCTAAGATTACAGGTGTGCTCCACGCCCGGCTAATTTTTGTTTCTTTTTTTAGTAGAGATGGCGTTTTGCCATGTTGGCAAGGCTGGTCTCGAACTCCTGACCTCAAGTGATCCACTTGCTTCAGCCTCCCAAAGTGCTGGGATTACAGGCATGAGCCACTGCCTGACCAACTTTACCAGTACTTCTCTGTTATTCCAGTAATTGAGATAGAAAGATGAACCCCTGGTTCTAGTTCACATATTAGTATATATAGGAGATATTGCAAGTTCAGTTCCAGACCTGAGTAAATAGTCAATAAAGCAAATATTGTAATAAAAGGAGTCACAAATTCTTTGGTTTCCCAGTGCATATAAAAGTTATGTTTATACTATATTGTAATCTATTAAGTATGTGTGTATGTATAGATATGCATATATACACACATATATAGGTTTTCATCCATGGTTCCTTTCTCATAACTCTCAGCCCTTGCTACAGTCTTTTGTTAGGCATCCTAGGCCTTAGGAGCAGGCCTCAGGAAACAGAATCTCTCTGACCTCCTGCCCTCCTTTCACCTGCCCCAAGGCAGGACTGGAATCTTTCCCTGTCTTTCAAATTGTGAGTCTTAAGACCCCCCTCAGAGAGGGACCCCACCCTATACCCTGGGGGAAGGAATGCTGACATCATGAAGCTTCCATAAAAACCTAAGAGGAATTTAAAAAATAAAAATAAACCTAAGAGGACTTGAAGCCAATTGGTCAGAAGTTCCAGAGGCCCCAGCTTACTGTTTGTGTCTGGAGGAGGTTGGGGTGCAGTGTTGGGGACCAAGCCCTCAACCTGTGATCTGACACTGTCTCCAGGTACATAGTGTCAGAATTGAGTCGGAGGATATTCAGCTGGTGTCCACTACTTATTGGTGGAGAAAAAACCCCACATTTTTGGTCACAGAAGTCGGGATTGATTATTGTGATGTGAGAGCAGAGGGAAAATGTGGTGTGTTTTTCCAAAATAGTTGTACATTTGTGTCACATGGGAAAAGGAAGATTTAAATAAGGCAGAAAAATCTCCACCCACAAAGGACATTATTGATAAATTTGACTATATTACCTTTAAAGATGTGTTTAAAAGGACATAATAAATAACAATGGCTATTGAAATCTTAACTATTCACTAGCACAGTTTTCTGTGTTAAGTAAAAACCTATAAGGGAGTGACGTGAGAATGATACACACACCAACTTTAAGATGGTAATTTCCTCTGGAGAGGAAAGGAAGAGAATGAAAGGGAGAATTTCAGCTGTATCTGTAGTGTTGATAGTAAAACTGAAGTGGATAAGAGTGCAACTTCTGCTGCATCCTAGCTTGTGTATCCCTGGACAAATATCCTACTCTTTCTTTGTCTCAATTTTCTCATCTGTTAATTGAGAATAGTAATAGTACCTACTTCAGGGTTGTGAGGATTAAAAGAGTTAATAATACATTTAAAGCACTTATAAGAGTGCTTGGCAAATAGAAAAGGCTCAATAAATAATAGCTTTCTTTTTCTTTTTCTTTTTTTTTTTTTTAGGGCAGAAAGAGATTGAGGAAATTAGGTCAAAACATTCACATATGTTAAATCTTTTTTACTGTGTATGTATCCAGTAGACCATGACTTAGAATATTTTTTAAAAAATTAAAAATCTTGATCATGGCTGGGCACAGTGGCTCACACCTGTAATCCCAGCACTTTGGGAGGCTGAGGCAGGAGGATTGCTTGATCTCAGGATTTCGAGACCAGCAGGAGCAACATGGTAAAACCCCCATCTCTACAAAAAATCCAAAAATTAGCTGGATGTAGTGGCACATGCCGGTAGTCCCAGCTACTTGGAAGGCTGAGGTGGGAGGATGGCTTAAGCCCAGGAGGCAGAGGTTTCAGTGAGCTGAGATCATGCCATTGCACTCTAACCTGGGCAACAGAGCCAGATCCTGTCTCAAAATATATATATATATATATATATAGATCATAATGAGCATTTCACATCTTTATTGTGATGAGGAAGCCAAGGAAGCACACGTTAGATAGTGTGTCTCCAGAGGAGCATGGCTCATGTAATTTAAGTGTCAAATTCTCTTTTTAGATAAATTCTAATCTACCTCAGCAAGCTTACCAACTTACTGGCCAACAGCCAGTGCTGGTTACATAAACAAAATGTGATATGTCCTAGAAGCAGAGGGTGGAATTAAACCAACAAAAACCTGACTCATTTATGCCAAAGTAGTGAAATATCTGACTCATCAACAACCACAGGGTGATCATCAGAACTGCTGTACCAACAAAGAGTGTAGGTAAACAGTGGAATTGTCTATTCGTAAGCCATTGATGAACCATATAGTTAAAGCATCCAGATAAAACGCAAGTTGCTGAAGTCTCCCAGTCTTCCACTGTGAAAGTAAGAAGAGTGGAGAAATTAAAGTTTTTAAGGAATCCATCAGTTAGGAGTTGAGATAAGGTTATATACACAGAAAACAGAAACAGGTCAGAATTGCTGTTTGGTGGGGGAAGTGGAAGGAAAATGAATCATTAAGGACAGCTGTCTTAGCCAGCTCTGCTGGTCTTTTGGGTGGTTAGATGCAAAAGGATGTTTGTGGCCAGTTGACAGCAATATTGTTGATGTTTTTGTTAAGGCAGCTAAGAATGGAGCAACAGGCGTGGAGTTGGACATTGAGTTTACTTCTGACGGGATTCCTGTCTTAATGCACGATAACACAGTAGATAGGACGACCGATGGGACTGGTCGATTGTGTGATTTGACGTTTGAACAAATTAGGAAGCTGAATCCTGCAGCAAACCACAGACTCAGGTGAGTAGTTTATTGTCACTTAAACAGATCTTTTAGCTTTTATTGGAAATGACAGATAGACACTGGTGCCTTCTAATTACATATGCCCCAGGAGAGTTGTCTTGTTTTGTTTTGAACTGTATATAGGTCTCCTAAGTAACGAGCAAGTGCCAGGAACAACAGAAATTCGGCATTATGTTTTTAGTCTTTCCCACTGAGGCTAAATTTGGCTTCAGAATCATTCTCAAGATAATACTCTGTCTAGTCACTATAGAATCATGAGGCTAAAAGCCATTGCTTGGCAATCTTCTTGCCTTCAGGTGTACCAAGAAGCAAATTATACATTCATTAAAAGCTTCAAGTAATATTATAATATTACATTTTAACTTAACCCATTTAATTCTTCCGATCCTCATAACAAACTTCTGAGGAATCACAGAATTGTAGGAATAGAGAGTATCCTAGAAATCATCTAGAATAGCACTTTGCAGTAGAACTTTCTGCAGTAATGGAAATGTTTTACATCTGCACTGTCTAATATGGTGGGTACCTGTGACTACTGAGCACTTGATATGTGGTTAGTGACACGAGGAAGTGAATTTTTAATTTAAATGTAAATTTAAACTGAAATAGCCATATGTGGCTACCATATAGGATACTGTAGATCTAGATCAATCTTGCCTTTAGAGATAATCCCAGAGAAGTAAATTATTTACTCAAGGGCAAATAACTAGTTCATAAAGAAGCCAAGACCAGAATCTATCCCAAGTTTTAGTCCAAATCATGCTGTTTTTAGCTGCCCCCAGTGTCTTTCAACCCTGTAAGAGCGAAAGTTCTTTCAGTGTCTAATTTAATTCTTTCCTGGTAGAGTGTAAACGTAGCTTCCAAAGTATATATACCAGAGCTAATCTTACAAGGTGTTTCACAAAAACAAGTTCAAATAAGATCAAATCGTGTACTCTGAATACTTCTGTTGTGGATAAACAGTCCACATCAGCTGATTCTTACTTGTAACTTAGCTTTTCTCAAACTTACATGACCACAGAACCTACATCCTCTTCCCCACTTACAGCTGTAAACACCCTTGGAATTGGTAAGCTGAGTAATATGCTGTACTTTGGAATGTGGTTATTTAAATCCCTCTCTGCTCGTAATCTTTGCAATACTGAAAAGTGTGTGCTCACTGGTTATTCATGTAATATCAATTATCCAGACAATGATCGATTGTCTTTGAATATTAAGTATTTGACCCAACAATTAAGTTATACTTTTTCCTAAAAGATGATTCAGACCTATTTTCCTAGGATCTGAAAAACATCAGTCAGCCGAAGGAAATCATAATGTAGACAGGAAAGAATATTGGTAACACTTGAGAATTATGAGTCCAGGTTGCTAGAATTGCTCTTGACTGTCATCAGATATTTTATTGCTATGCTTATGCAAGGAAAAGACTGGTTTTAATATTATAATGACATTGCAGCTAATAAAATGTCAGGTTCAAAGTTAATATTTAAAGCAAAAATGTTTAGGGTCATCATTACCCTTAAAAATCCTTTAAGGGAGCACTGAGTCTATTTCTCTGGAATTTGTGCATCCTAGGAAAAAAGAAATTGTAATTTTCAAAAAATCCCTTAAGAAGACACCATAGCAAAGGCAACATATTACACCAATATCTTTAACACAACCAGTCTTTGCTCTGCTATTGGAACAGAGTGTGTTTTCTGTGATTGAACACTAAGTTAAGTAATTGGCTTGTGTTTACAGATCATGTTGTGGGAAAAAAATAGATATTTTCTCTAGAATTATGCTCAGTGTGATGAGATGCTTGTCCTAAGAGAAGGGTAAGGAGGAAACTAAGATCAGCCAAAGGAACAACAAATTCAGGTCTCCCATCTTTCACTCTCAGGGAATAGAAATTGATGAGAATGGCTGGTGTAATTGCCTGTAATGTTTAAATTATCCTTATCTTTTTTTTTTTTTTTTGAGATGGAGTTTCACTCTTGTTGTCCAGGCTGGAGTGCAATGGCACGATCTTGGCTCACTGCAATCTCCACCTCCTGGATTCAGGCGATTCTCCTGCCTCAGCCTCTGGAGTAGCTGGGATTACAGGCATGTGCCACCACACCCAGCTAATTTTTGCATTTTTAGTAAGAGACAGGGTTTCACCATGTTGGCCAGGCTGGTCTTGAACTCCTGACCTCAGGTGATCTGCCTGTCTTGGCTTCCCAAATTGCTGAAATTACAGGCATGAGCCCACTGTACCTGGCCTATCCTTACCCTTTTTTTAAAGCATGATCTTACAGTAGAAATAATGCAGTTGAGTTAGCATTAAGTTAGATCATAATTTTATTATAAGAGAAGACTAATTTCTTTTGTATCAAACACTTAGGCTTCATTTTCTTTATCAGAAAATTATGTCTTAGAAAATTATTTATTTTAAACAGTTGCACTTAAATAAATACACAATACAATTAACAGATTTATGTATTCCTAGGAATTTCTCCTGCATAGGGTTCTATTAGGGAAATTACAATCTGAAAATTAAGTCTCTGAGTTTTCCAAAGGTGGCATGTACTCTGCCCTTTGGGGAGTAGGTTTATTAATAATGTTATTAATTCAATGGAAATTCACTGATTTCTTAAAAATTAAATGATATTTGTTATTGTTGCTGATCTTTGGTCAAGAATATCTGTATTTGAACACATGGAGGTTCCTGAATGATGGAGCACCCAGAAAGAGCATGGAAGCTCTTTGCCCCTTTCTCCATACCTCACCCTACACATGTCTTCATCTGTATCCTGTGTAACGTCCTCTATAATAAACCTGTAAACATGTTTATTTGAGTTCCACGAGCCACTCTAACAAATTAATTGACCCCAAGGAGGAGGAGGTGGGAACCCCAATTTATAGCTAGTGTCGGAAGCACAGAATCACCAGAAAAGGAAAACAAAACAAAACAAAAAACAGAAAAATAACATCCATTATACAATGTAAGAAACCAAAGACCATCAATCTCTAATGTCTGTGCTCAGGTATCTGTGTGTGTCAGTTCTTCTCATCTACGAGTCTTGGGTTTTCAATGCTCACTTGTCACCAGGATATGAATTAAAAATGTCTTGGGCACCACCATGTGATCCAGTTGTCTTAACCTTTCTAAAAGTGCTTGTGCAAGCCATTTACTTATTGCTTCTTACACCATTACAGCCCAGCCTACTTGTGGTTAAAAGCAACCATAGCATGTTTGAAAGTTTCATGCAATAAAAGGGAAGTTTATGATTGCATTTAGTCTGTACTTACTGGATACTTTCAGTTTTATCAGTCCCAAGTACAACAAACTCTGGATAATATGATTAAATACTTCTTCCATGATTCTTTCGATCTTCACATCAATTTCGCTAAATATGGAATGATTGACTAGCCAGAGCAATCAGGAAAGAGAAAGAAATAAAAGGCGTCCAAATTGGAAAAAGAGGAAGTCAGATTGTCCCTCTTTGCAGACAACATGATTTTGTATGTAGAAAAACCTAAAGACGTCACCAAAAAACTGTTAGAACTGATCAACAAATTTGGTAAAATTGCAGGATATAAATCAATGCACAAAAATCAGTAGAATATCTATACGTAAATAATGAACTAGCTGTAAAAAAAATCAAGAAAGCAATCCCATTTACATAGCTACCAAAAAAACAGTAAAATACCTAGGAATAAATATAACCAAAGAGGTTAAAGAGCTCTACAAGGAAAACTACAAAACACTGATGAGAAAAATTAAAGAGGACACAAACAAATGGAAAGACATCCCACGCTCATGGATCAGAAGAATTAATATTCCTAAAGTGACCGTTCTACTCAAAATAATTTACAATTCAGTGCAATCCCTATCAAAATATCAAAGACATTCTTCAGAGAAATAGAAGAGCCACAATCCTAAAATTCATATGGAACCATAAAGAAGCCCAAATAGCTAAAGCAATACTGAGCAAAAAGATCAGAGCTGGACATATCATACTACCTCACTTCAAGATATACTACAAAGCCACAGTAACCAAAACAGCATGGTATTGGTATAAAAACTGACACACAGACACACGCACACACACGAAATAGATACATAGACCAATGGAATACAATAGAGAACCAAGAAATAAATCCATATATTTACAGCCAACTGATTTTCCATGAAGGCACCAAGAACATACAGTGGGGAAAGGACAGTCTCTTCAATAACTGGTACTGGGTAAACTGGATATCCATATGCAGGATATTGAAACTAGACCCCATCTCTCACTATATTTAGAAAATCAACACAAAATGGATTAAAAGTTTAAATTTAAGACCAGAAACTATAAAACTACTAGAAGAAAACAGGGGAAATGCTCTGGGACATTGGTCTAGGCAAAGATTTTATGACTAAGACCTCAAATGCACAGGCAACAAAAACAGGCAAATGCGACTATATTAAACTAAAAAGCTTCTGCACAGCAAAGGAAACAATCAACAGTGAAAAGACAGCCTGTTGAATAGGAGAAAATATTTGCAAACTATTCAACAGACAAGTAACTAATATCCAGAATATACAAGGAACTCAACAGCAAAAACAATAATAATCCCATTAAAAACATCTTTTCAAATCCTAATTTGAATAGACATTTTTCAAAAGAGGACACACAAATGGCCAATAGGCATATGAAAAAACACCACAAATTATTAGGGAAATGCAAATCCAAACCACAATGAAATACCATCTTACCTAGTTAGAATGGCCATTATTTAAAAGATTTTTAACATAACAGATGCTGGCGAGGATACGGAGCAAAGGAAACTCTTATATTCTGTTGGTGAGAATGTAAATTAGTACAGCCATTATGGAAAACAGTATGGAAGTTTCTCAAAAAACTAAAAATATAGAACTACCATGCAATCCGGTAATCCCACTAGTTGGTATCTATCCAAAGGAAAGAAAACTAGTGTATCAAAGGCATACTTGCACCCCCATGTTTATTACAACACTATTCACAATAGCCAAGATATGGAATCAACCTAAGTGTTCATCAGTGAATGAATGGATAAAGAAACTGTGGTAAATATACTCAATGGAATACTATGTAGCCATAAAAAAGGATAATATCCTGTCATTTGCAGCAACATGGATGGAACTGAAGGTATTATGTTAAATGAAATGAGATAAGCCAGGCACAGAAAGGCAAATATTACATGTTGTCACTCATATATGGGAGCTAAGAAAGTTGATCTCATGGAGGTAGAGAGAAGAATGATAGTTACCAGAGGCTGGGAAGGGTATGGGGTTGGGGGAAGAGGAGAATGAAGAGAATTTGGTTAATGAGTATAAACATACAGATAGAAGGCATAAATTCTCATGTTCAATAACATAGTAGGGTGATTATAGTTAACAATCTGTTGTATATTTCAAAAGAGCTAGGAGATTCAGATGTTCCTAACACAAAGAAATGATAAACATTTGGGGTGATGGACATCATAAATACCCTGATTTTATCATTATACATTATGTGCATATCACAGAAATATGTCTAAGTGTATAGCAATACAAATGTGGAAAAAATAATATCTATACTTTGGTTCAAATTATTACAGTAGGACAGGTGCGGTGGCTCACACCTGTAATCCTAGAACTTTGGGAGGCCAAGGCAGGTAGATCACTTGAGGTCAGGAGTTCAAGACCAGCCTGGCCAACATGGTGAAACCCCGTCTCTACTAAAAATACAAAAAATTAGCCAGGCGTGGTGTCACACTCCTGTAGTCCTAGCTACTCAGGAGGCTGGGGCGGGAGAATCGCTTGAACCCGGGAGTTGGTGGTTCCAGTGAGCTGAGATTGCACCTCTGCACTCCAGCCTGGGCAACAGAGCAAGACTCCATCTCAAAACAAAACAAAACAGAACAAAAAAGCTTACAGTAAATTATCCTTGGACTTTACTATGGTCGAAGAAAAAATATTGGAGAAAATACTCTTTCCTTTTGATTGGGAGACATTTGCAAAATGTTTGTTACAATAGAGGTTATCACTTCCTCTTTTTTCCTACAGTGTATTTTCTGTTCTCTTACAGGAATGATTTCCCTGATGAAAAGATCCCTACCCTGAGGGAAGCCGTTGCAGAGTGCCTAAACCATAACCTCACAATCTTCTTTGATGTCAAAGGCCATGCAAACAAGGTACAGTTTAAACCATGGACTTCAGTTTGTTAAAAAGGAATCTTATTTCATTGATAGTCATTTCCGAAATTACATATATTTTGTTATTTATTCTTTTTAAAACTTAGTTTTATAAGTTATATTTGTTGAATGGAAGCGTACAATGCAGGAATCTACATCATTAAGGAAACAGTAAATTATGGAACTTTTTAACCTTTTATGGAACCTTTACAAAACTTCTGATATTCAATAACCAGCACAAAATGGAAGTTTCTATTATTTACATAAAGCATTTACAAAAGATATTAAGTAAACAGTGAAAAGCACTTCTAGAAAAAACCACTCAAGTAACCTCATAAAAAGGAATTCCGAGTTGTACACAAGACCAATTTTATCTAGCTTAAAAGTTAAGGGCCTTACATGGACAACTATGGACTGCATTTAAAGAGAATTCCTATATTAAAAGCTAATAGTTAACAGAACATATACCTTTTACATAGATTTATCCCTTTGTATAATTTATATCCCTTATGTATAGTTTTGTTTTTCATTGATTTTAGCAGCTATACTTTTATCAGAAAATCATTTATTTTCTTCAAATGTGTTTGACATTCCTAGATAAAATTTGGCTTAAATTTTAGGGCCTGCACTTTTACTCATAAGAACATATTATTACAGTGAAAATCAGTGGGAAGATATGATTCTGATTACATTTGTTCTCTTATAACCAGCTTTTCAAGTGCAAGTACTTTTTTCCCCATTTGGGCAACTTGAGTATTTTTCCCCTAGCAATATTAATAATCGGTAATGGCCATCTACTGGTTGAAAATTCTGATGATGCCATTTTTTTTTTTTATTAATCCCATGATATCATTAAAACCAGTTGTTAAAACCCAAAATGGGCTGGGTGTGGTGGCTCATGCCTGTAATCCCAGCACTTTGGGAGGCCGAGGCGGGTGGATCACCTGAGGTCAGGAGTTCGAGACCAGCCTGGCAAACATGGTGAAACCCCTGTCTCCACTAAAAATACAAAAATTAGTTGGATGTGGCGGCAGGCACCTGTGATCCCAGCTACTCTGGAGGCTGAGGCAAGAGAGTCGCTTGAACCAGGGAGACGGAGGTTGCAGTGAGCCACGACTGTGCCAGTAGTCCTCCAGCCTGGGTGACAGAGCAAGACAACGTCTCAAAAAAAAAAAAAAAAAAAAAAAACCTGAAATGTGGAGCCTAAGTATACACTCTAATTTTATTACAGTTAACTCCTATTTTTGAAGAAGGAAGAGAATGGTAACTAATTTATTATTCTGGTAAACTGATAGTTGTATACCACTAGGTTTTCTAATCGGTCTGCATTAGAATCACCTGGAATACCTATTTTAAAATACAAATTTCCTGGGCCATTCTCCCTAGGGAAGAGATTCTGAAAATGTCTAGGGTGGGCTCAAGGAGCGTGTATTTTTAATGAGCACCTCAAGTACTCATTGTTGATGTTGCAGCCTGCATTTGGGAACGCTGATAGGTCCTACATTTCACCCACGGTATACTGACTTTCATGCTTATTCTCTTAGGTTTTTTTTTTTTTTCTGGGACAGAGTCTCACTCTGTTGCCCAGGCTGGAGTGCATTGGTGCGATCTTGGCTCACTGCAACCTCAGCCTCCGGGGTTCAAGCAGTTCTCCTGCCTCAACCTCCCAAGCAGCTGGGATTAGAGGCATGTGCCATCACGCCCGGCTAATTTTTGTATATTTAGTAGAGATGGGGTTTTGCCATGTTGGCCAGGCTAGTCTCAAACTCCTGGCCTCAAGTGATCTGCCTGCCTTGGCCTCCCAAAGTGCTTGGATTACAGGTGTGAGCCACCATGCCTGGCTTCTCTTAGAATACTTTTTAAAAAGAAGTAGACATTTTTTTAAAAATCTAGCTATTTGAGTTTTCTCGATGGGTGCTCATGGGTGTTCAGCCAAGACTGGGTAGAACATAGTGACCTAATTCACCAAGATGGTAGTAGAGAGGGACAAGTGTAGGCAACAAAGTGGAGCTAGTAGAGCACGGTGGCCAAAATCATGGGCTTGGGAGTCCAACAGACCTTGACTGAGCTCTTACTACAGGGTAATCTTAATTTTGATGAGCTTCAGTTTCTTCATGGGTAAAATGGGAATACTAAAAGCAGTTACCACATAGAGTTGTTGTGAGAATTAAATAATGTAAATGTGAAGAGTTTACAGCACATGTCTTTGTTCAAACAGCAAAAACAAAGCAAAACAGCGTTCTATAGCTCGCCTTCAGTTGCATTTGTGAAGAGGAGGCATGACATGGATAATTTGTGTTCTTTTTTATTTTGGTGGGGGAATGCATTTTGCTCATCATATTTGATTAGGGGTATGTTTGACATTCCAGAAATTAGCAGTGTTTCACAAATTATGCAATAGCAGCATTGCATCCCACATGGCTGGTGACTTTCTTTGGTTAGCTGCTATTGATGTCACTTCACTAGGGGTTACCAAATAATACTTAAATTCTATCATGTCTTCTTCATTTTGTAGCTACAGTACTGTAAAAAGAAACTTCTATTCACCTTGGGAAGAATTGGGAGCCTCTTAACTCTTCCCAGTCCCTCCTACCCCTGCCCCATTGCTTCTCCCTCCATATTGGTGATGAGTGATACGTCCTCTCAGTCCCCTGGACTGAGAAATCTACCCTCTGTAGTTCCCAGACTGGCTGGCTCATGTTTCATTTGGAAAAGGCACAGAGAGATAGAGCTTTGGGTATGAAAGGACTTCTCATAGTGGATAAACTAGAGTATCAGGCAAGGAAAATTTTGCCTCTGGCCTACAGCTTACCACACTTTTCAAAAGTATGACAAAAGGGGTGAGGCCCTCAGAGGGAGTAAAGCAGCAATACCCCACCTTCTTCCTTGTTTGCTGCTGGTGTGAGTTTAAAATGCATCCCAGTGGATAGTAGACTCTGCCAATACTTTTAGCACCTCCATTTCTAGTAAACTTCTGTTTTATTCCATAGGGTTGTACTTAATATATGATAGTTATTGGCTGGGACTATCACATTTTAATCAATTTTAAATATATGAATCTCTTTATTTTACAGGCTACTGAGGCTCTAAAGAAAATGTATATGGAATTTCCTCAACTGTACAATAATAGTGTGGTCTGTTCTTTCTTGCCAGAAGTTATCTATAAGGTAATATTCAGGATTTTTCTTATCATATTAGGTGAGCTGGTGTAGATAATTGCACTGGGCTGCGTAAGCACAGGATAGATGCCTATTAAATTGAACTGCATCAAGATCACACTTGAGAAGCTCCTCTTTTAAATTAATAAGAGAAATTCCAAAAAGGGAATGTACTCATACCCTTTATAGAATGCCATTCCTCTTTTGCCCCTTCTTTTATGTTATTTATAGGCTCACTCAGATTACTGTGGTAAAATTCTCAGAACAGAAAAGAATTATGTAGCCCCCACTTCTCACCAACTAACAGCAGAACATACCTTCATAAAATAAATTCTTAATTATGGAGAATCTAAAACATGCATAAAATAGAGTAGTACAGTGCACCCCCCCTCCACCATAACCGTTATCCAGCTCATTTTACCCATAACCCCATTGATCTTCCCCAGTGTTATTTTGAAGCAAATGTTATTCTATCCATAAAATTGCATTAAGAATCTTTAAAAAGTGATGCCATTTTATTTTATTTTATTTATTTATTTTTAAAGACAGGTTCTCCCTCAGTTTCCCAGGCTAGAGTGCAGTGGTGTGATCATGGCTTACTGCACTCTTGACCTCCCAGGCTCAAATGATCCTCCTGCCTCAGCCTTCCAAGTAGCTGGAACCACAGGCGCATGTCACCACGCCCGGCTAGTTTTTTATTTTTATTTTTATTTTTTGTAGAGACAGGGTCTCTCTATATTACCCAGGCAGTTCTCCAACTCCTAAGCTCAAGCAATCCATCCACCTCAGCCTCCCAAAGTACTGGGATTACAGACATGAGCCACCGTAACCAACCTAGTGATGCCTTTTTAAAAACATAGCCACAATGCCATTGTCCCATCTAAAAATTATTAACAATAAATTCTTCATATCATCAAATATCCAGTCAGTGTATAAATTTTGACTTGTCTCAGAAATGTCATAAATGGTTTTTTGGTTTTCATAAATTGCTCATTTGAATAGGAACCAAATAAGATCTGCGTGTTACTATCATAAATCTTCTTGTGTTTGTTTTTGAGACAGAGTCCCGCTCTGTCGCCCAGTGGTATGATCTCAGCTCATCACAACCTCTGCCTCCTGGGTTCAAGCAATTCTCTTGCCTCAGCCTCCCAAGTAGCTGGGATTACAAGCACACACCACCATGCCTGGCTAATTTTTTTGTATTTTAGTAGACACGGGGTTTCACCATGTTGGCCCGGCTGATCTCCAGCTCCTGACCTCAGGTGATCTGCCCGCCTCAGCCTCCCAAAGTGATTATAGGTGTGAGCCACTGTGCCCTGATGGCAACTGTAAATCTTAAAACTTGCAGGTTCTGTCTCTCTCTTTGTTTTTTTCTTTTGGCGGGGGGGCAGTCCTTGTTTTGTATTTACTAAAGAAACCAGATTATTGTTTTGTAGAGTTTACCCAAGTCCAGATTTTGCTGATTATGCCATGATATGGTTTAATACTTTTTTCTCTTTATTTTCTATAAACTGGTAGTGAGAGCTGGAAGCTTGCCTTGATGAGGTTAGGATTGGTTATTCTTAGCAAGATAACTCTAGAGATGAGGGTATTTTTCTGTCAGGAGGCACTTGACATCTGGTTGACTCCTGTTGTTGTTAGCTGCTATTGATGCTCATTGGCCAGATCTGTCCATTTTCTAGGGAGCTACAAAATGTTGATATTTTAATTCTATTACTTCTTGCATTAGCTGAAATAGATCTATAAAAAGAAACTTTTCCTCCTTTACTATTTAGTTACCGAAGAGGCAGAATAAATGCTTAATCTTGCCTATTATTTACCAGTTTCCAAAATAATGAGTTGGTTCCGTAGCGTTCTTTACCAGTGACCAACAGAGCATACATTGAAAATTTTTACAGTGAGGATAGAGCCTATCAATAGAAGCTATCATGGAGATGAATAGGGTCATGGGGCTTGCAGACATTTGGAACAGTGTTTCCCAAACTTCCTCGACCACAGAGTCCTTTAAAACCTGTAAGACATTCCCCAAGAGGAGCACAAGAGCAGAGACTGAAGGAACTCCATCCACATCTCTCCATTTCTCTGTTACCCTCTCCCATTATCTCATCACAATCCCTTCTCTCCCTTACCACCTCACTTCCCCATCCCCCTCCTCACCCCTAAAACTCTTTTCAGCCATTTGCTCTGGAAAGGGCCAAAACTAACCAGCGCATCTTGAACTGACCTTGGTTCCATCCTCACTGAGTTCTAATTAATTATCTCTGGCCAAGATTTAAGTCGATATCCAATTAAAAGTTTATTCTCGTGACTTTGTTAAAATTTGGTCCTGTGGTTGTAATTTTTCCATTTTAAAGATAAGATTGCAGTTTTTAAGGATTGTGGGAAAAAGTGTTCTCATATGTACTGTATATTAATGCTTTACATTCATCACATTATTTTCTCAAAGGGTTTATGATTGAGAACCTACTTCGTAGATACCGGGGCAGGGTACCAACTGTGACCACCTCATCTGATTGAGCACATTGGCTAAATCTAAACTAATAAGTATTCAACTTTATATATGATCATTATTTTACTTCCCCAAATTCCTTTTCAGATGAGACAAACAGATCGGAATGTAATAACAGCATTAACTCACAGACCTTGGAGCCTTAGCCATACAGGAGATGGGAAACCACGCTATGATACTTTCTGGAAACATTTCATATTTGTGATGATGGACATTTTGCTCGATTGGAGCATGCATAATATCTTGTGGTACCTGTGTGGAATTTCAGCTTTCCTCATGCAAAAGGATTTTGTATCCCCGTAAGTTGTAAGGTTTTTTATTTTACCCAGACACATGTCCTGAATGGTCTTATTTGAAAGGAAGGATTCACAGAGTAGACACCCTGAATTGGTTCTGACCTGCAAAGCTTACCATGCCTCTGATTGGATTGCCAATTTCGCTTCTTAGGTGGGAAGAATTCAGGCATATTTCACTGTTTTCAGACCAAGTTGATCACATATTTTTGGTTTTTTAGTGTATTTTGAAGAAAAAATGTGAACCTGTGAAACTCTGCTGAGAAAGGGATTTTATTTCTATGACTGGTTTTTTGGAAAGCCAACACAGGATCCTGGGCAGAACCACAGTGAGGACATCCTATGGGCACCAGCCTCCCACCTACCATCTTACATTATAGGCACTCCCCCATCTCTCCCCATAAAATTTCCATTTCCTAACCTGCTAGCGATCTCAGAATAATTTCTTTGGCAATTCTAGATCTGTATATTTCAGCTGATTGGAGTTGTAAGTCTAGTATTATTTCAGACGTGCATGATTCAGTTCAATAAATACTTGATAAGTGCCTATACTATTGCAAGGTTCCACACTGAGAAGCTGAAGATGCAGTGGGTGAAGAATCAAAGCCATGATCTCTGTCTTTGTGATGTTTACAGCCAAGTGGGAGAGAGAGAGATGCTAATCAAATAAAAATCCAATCAATATAAAGTTAAAACTAAGATACAGGCTACGTCAGAGAGAACAGTGTGCACAGACTGTAATCTGATCTGGTCATCCAGATCCCCAAGGAAGTGACGGTTAAGCTAAGATCTGAAGGGTGAGTGGGAATTGGGAGGAATCCAGATGAGAGAGAAAAGTGTATGTAATGTGCTCTGACAGGAAGGAGCATAGTTCTTTCTAGGAATTGAAAGAAAATTCATATTCTTTCAATTAATTTAAAATGAATCAGCCAGAAAAGAAAGGGGGAGTGTGATGTGAGATAAAGCCAAGGAGACAGGTTGGGGCCAGGTCAGGCACCCCTTCAGTGGCTGTGCCAAGGACAGTTGGGGGGTGGCAATCATTAGTGAGCTACTGAAATGTTTTAAGCTGGAACAGTGCAGAGAGGTTCATGGCATCCTGGGTTTTGGATCAGTCCCTCTGGTCACAGTGCAGAGGCCAGGTAGGAGGCATCCTCTGGGTACTATTGGTATGCAGTGAACACCATACTTAGTGGCCATTATAGATTCCTGAGACAGCTGCTTATTATTCTAACAGGATTGGTTTACCTCTTTCCCCAGGGCCTACTTGAAGAAGTGGTCAGCCAAAGGAATCCAGGTTGTTGGTTGGACTGTTAATACCTTTGATGAAAAGAGTTACTACGAATCCCATCTTGGTTCCAGCTATATCACTGACAGCATGGTGGAAGACTGCGAACCTCACTTCTAGACTTCTACCCTGGGACAAAACGGGTTCAGAAACTGCCAGGGGCCTCATACAGGGATATCAAAATACCCTTTGTGCTAGCCCAGGCCCTGGGGAATCAGGTGACTCACACAAATGCTATAGTTGGTGATTGCATTTTTACCTGAACCAAAGCAAAACCCAGTGTTGCCACCATGCACCATAGAATGCCAGAGTTCAACACTGTTGCTCTTGAAAATCTAGGTCTGAAAAAATGCACAACAGCCCCTGCCCTGCCCTAGCTGAGGCACACAGGGAGACCCAGTGAGGATAAGCACAGATTGAATTGTACAATTTGCAGATGCAGATGTAAATGCATGGGACATGCATGATAACTCAGAGTTGACATTTTAAAACTTGCCACAGTTATTTCAAATATTTGTATTTAGCTATGTTAACATGTACTGTAGACATCAAACTTGTGGCCATACTAATAAAATCATTAAAAGGAGCACTAAAGGAAAACTGTGTGCCAAGCATCATATCCTGAGGCATATGGAATTTGGGGAAGCCACTGTGCAATCCAGTGAGGCTTCAATGTGCAAGAACCAAAATGGTAGGGAGGTCTTGAAGCCAGTGAGGGATTTACAGCATCTTGAATGGAGAGCTGCAAACCACCAGGGGGAAGAGTTGCACTTTTCCAGGCTTTTTAGGAAGCTCTGCAATAGTTGTGATCATAGATAGGCAATTAGAACTGGAAGAAACTTCCAAGAACATCTAGGTTTGTCCTCATTTTGCAAATGAGGAAACTAAACTCTGTGGAAGGGAAGGGGTTGCCTCAAAAGTCACAGTTTAGCTGGGCACAGTGGCTCATGCTGATAATCCCAGCAACTCAGAAAGCTGAGGCAAGAGGATTACTTAAGGCCAGACTGTGCAATGTAGCAAGACCCCATCTCTAAAAAATTAGCCAGGCATGGTGGTGCATACCTGTAGTCCCAGCTACTCAGGAGGTTGAGGTGGGAGGATCACTTGAGCCCAGAAGTTCAAGGCTGCAATGAGCCATGATTACACCATGGCACTACAACCTTGGTGACACAGTGAGAACCTGACTCAAAAAAAAAAAAAAAAAAGATAACTGGAACTTCTAGAACTTCTTTTTTACAGTTAACCAGAAACTATACAAGTGGTTTAACATGCATTATCTTACTCACTCCATACAAAAGTCTTAGGGAGGTGTTAGCACTCTTTCTACTGATGAAGAACTGAGGTACTTCATAAAACCACTTACCCAAGGTGTCTTGAGTCTGTTACAGTTGTCATTCAAATCCAGGTCAGTCTGCCGCCAGAGCCAGTACCCTTACTCCTCACTGAATCTGCCTTTATATTGTTAAGCCCATGATCCCAATTCTGCTGTTGCCAGTTTGAACTTCCAGGGATTTTACTGTGAACTTAGTAGCAACATTAAAATGAAGTTGAATTTTTTGTTAATGGCAACGCCGTGTGTCTCCTCTAGCTTACCCCCCTCACCTTTCTACCCCATCTGTGGCCTTTGTCCAGGCCCACAGCTTAGCCATGGCTTCCCTCCTGCATCCCTGCCATGGGTTGCCGGCCTCACACTTACAGCAGCCGAACGGTGATTTTAGAAGGCCATCAGTCCCCACAGCTACATGACAATGAGAAGCAAACTTTTTTGTGACAGATTGTATTGGCATAGGCATGATAGATGGTACGTTTTAAATCAGCATTTGCAAAAAAAATTGTCTTGAATTTTAAAATGAACAACAAAGATAGGTTCATTGAGTGGAACAAATGTCTAAACTGCATGTACTTCCGTGCCATGTTATGCCTAGAGTGAAAGAGGAAGGAAAAAGTGACCAAAGAAGATACATCAAGCCGGGCGCGGTGACTCATACCTGTAATCCTAACACTTTGGGAGGCTAAGGTGGGTGGATCACTTGAAGGCCAGGAGTTCAAGACCAGCCTGGCCATCATGGGGAAACTCTGTCTCTACTAAAAATAGAAACATTAACTGGGCATGGTGGCACATGCCTGTAATCCCAGCTACTCAGGAGGCTGAAGCAAGGAGAATTGCTTGAACCCAGGAGTCAGAAGTTGCAGTGAGCCAAGATTGCACCACTGCACTCCAGCCTAGGCCAAAGAGCGAGACTCTGTCTCAAAAAAAAAAGAAAGAAAGAAAATACCCTCTGCGAATTGAATTCAGCCCTGGGGTACCTTCTGAGGGTGCACAGCAACTGGCAGGGAAGAATTTCTCTTGGGGGCAGTGTGAAGTTAATAATATCCCTTGGCCAGGCATGGTGACTCATGCCTATAATCCTGTCACTTTGGGAAGCCAAGGTGGGAGGACTGCTTGAAGCCAGGAGTTCAACACTAGCCTGGGCAACACAGTGAGACCCCATCTCTACAAAAACTTTAAAAATTGAGGCCAAGATGGGAGGATCACTGGAGCCCAGCGGGTTGAGGCTGCAGTGAGCTAGGATCGCACCACTGCACTCCGGCCTTGGCTACAGAGTTTTGACTCCAATCTCTAAAAATTTCATAATAATAATAATAATATCCCTTTGTGTTGTGGGAAGATCTCAAGAGCCAGGAGATCTCTGTCTCTTGATCTTTATCCCAAATCCATTTTGCCTTTGATTCAGCCAGGCCAAATTAAGGATTTAGGTCCTATGCTAAGATGGTAAGGGCCTCAAAAGGTGGAGAATTTGAATGATGAAATAAGGTGTTAATAACTACTATTAAGCACTTCCTTGGAAGGCTTAGTATAGGGTTAATAACAGGATTTGAAATCAGTGAAAGCCAAGTCTGCATTCCTAATCAGCAACTTACCAGCTGTATGACCTTGGGTAAGTTACTTAATTTATTTGTAAAATAGGGGTAGTATTCTTGTGGTGGTGGTGATTAAATGAAAGAATGCATGTAAAATCCTTGCTAATTAACATTTACTGACTGCCTATCATGTCCTAGACTGTTTAAAATGCTTTCCAGGTACAGTACTTTTTAAACTCAGGCTGAAGTGCAGTGGTGCAATCTTGGCTCACTGCAACCTCCACCTCCCGGGTTCAAGCAATTCTCATGCCTCAGCCTCTCGTGTAGCTGGGATTACAGGAGCATGCCACCACGCCTGGCTAATTTTTGCATTTTTAGTAGAGATGGGAGGTCTTACCATGTTGGCCAGGCTGGTCTCGAACTCCTGACCTCAGGTGATCCACCCACCTCGGCCTCCCAAAGTGTAGGGATTACAGGCATGAGCCTGTAATCTAATGCATGTACACCTTCAGGAGAAGCAGGGCTGCACTGAAGTGGAGACAAGGGATGGATGTGAAGGGAGAAGCATTCCAGGTGGAAGCACTTAGCATCTGGTGAATAAGCAAAAGTGATGCTTTCAGAGAGCGTTCAGATTTCATTGTAGAAGCCCAGGCAATGGCTGGGCGCGGTGGCTTATGCCTGTAATCCCCACACTTTGGGAGGCCGAAGCGAGCGGATCACCTGAGGTCAGGAGTTCGACACCAGCCCGGCCAACATGGCGAAACACCGTCTCTACTAAAAATACAAAAATTAGCCGGGCCTGGTGGCACAGGCCTGCAATCCCAGCTACTCAGGAGGCTGAGGCAGGAGAATAGCTTGAACCCAGGATGGGGAGGTCGCAGTGAGCCAAGATTGCGCCACTGCACTCCAGCCTGGGAGACAGAGGGAGACTCCAACTCCATCTCAAAAAAAAAAAAAAAGCAAAGAAAAAAGCACAAAGAGCACTAAGATGACCCCAAGGGGAATAAAATCACGTCCAACATCACTTCCATGGGCTGCCTGCACTGACCCCACAGACAAGTCTCCCTTAGTCCCTGTGCTTCTTCAGAGCATCTACTGCAACTGTAATTAATTATTGCTTAAGCATTAAATTCATGTCTAAACCTGCTAGACAGGCAGCACCAGGAATTGTTCACCATCTTGTTCACCACTCACATTTGGTCGATATTTGTTGAATGGATGGATGGATGAACACTACATACAACTATTACCAAAGATTAATTCCTTCGATGAAGTGAATTAATGAAAAAATAAGTGAATGAAAAAGTGTGTGGTGAAGTGCAGTGGCGTGCACCTGTAGTCTCAGCTACTTGGCAGGCTGAAGTGGGAGGACTGCTTGACCTAGGAGTTTGAGTCAAACCTGGCAACACACCCCGGACTCATCTCTTAAAAATAAAAAAAGGGAATAAATGACAGCACTGGTTGGGTGCTTGTGTTTCGAATGTATCTTAAATGCTTTCTAAATTCAGTTCTAATTAGGTTTTATGACAGTGATTACTTAAGAGGAGGCTCCTCTCCCCTGAGTAATTGCACCTTTCTGCTGGACCCTTCAGTGTTAAGAACAGCCACTGTTCTCACTCATAGGTGGGAACTGAACAGTGAGATCACTTGGACACAGGAAGGGGAACATCACACACCAGGTCCTATTGTGGGGAGGAAGCGGGGGAGGGATAGCATTAGGAAATATACCTAATGTAAATGATGAGTTAATGGGTGCAGCATACCAACATGGCACATGTGTACATATGTAACAAACCTGCACGTTGTGCATATGTACCCTAGAACTTAAAATATAATAATAATAATAAAAAGAACAGCCACATGGCTTGTGAATCATTTGGCAAATCTGCAAAAAAAGTATACACACACGTATTCATTACATATGCGCACACACACACATTCCACACATCACCACCAGTTTATTTGGTTTGAATAAAACTTTTAATTTATTTTATTTTATTTTATTTTTTTGAGACAGAGTCTTACTCTGTTGCCCAGGCTGGAGTGCAGTGGTGCAACCTTGCCTCACTGCAAACTCTGCCTCCCGGATTCAAGCAATTCTGCCTCAGCCTCCCGAGTAGCTGGGATTATAAGCATGCACCACCACGCCCGACTAGTTTTTGTATTTTTAGTAGAGACAGGGTTTCACCATGTTGGCCAGGCTGGTCTTGAACTCCTGACATTAAGTGATCCGCTTCCCTCAGCCTCCCAAAGTGCTGGGATTACAGGCATAAGCCATTGCACCCAGCTAATTTCTTTTCTTCTCTTTTCTTTTTTTTCTTATCCAGTCTCCGTAGAGACTGTCAAAAATTGCCAGTGCTGATTATATTTCAAGTCATCACAGTGGGGTATTGGGAAAAGTTTCAATTAGCAATAATCACGTCTCGGGTAAATCTCACTGGCTACGGTACTGCCACTGTGCAAAGTTAGTTTGATGTAGGACTTTGATGGTCATGTATAACACCTCATAGGGGCAGAACCTCCTCCATCCCCGACTCCAAAGACTCATGTAATCAATACGCAAGAAAGTTCAGAGATGAGACCTCTGGTTATATTCCACCTTTGGGACATGGGGGATGTTTTTAGTTCTAAGTCACAAATAAATGCAGGTTCTACAATTCAGAGGCTTCATATCCCTGCTTGAGGATTACATGTTTATTCAGGATGGACCACTTTTCTTAGCAACAGTTTCTAAACCTTTGCCAGGTCTGGGAAGTCGGGCAGGAGAGATTTCTAAGAACCAATCAATCATGCACACATTTCTTGAAGATAAAATACATTATTCCCTAGTTGTCTCTTCCTAGGTTTTTGTGGGCTCATTTCAATATTACAACAATCTTTATTGGAAAACCCCAAGTATTTTGTCTTGAAGAATCAGCAATCCAGGTGTAAAAAAAAGCAAGGAATGCCCAATTTTACTTTGATATTTACATTGTAGTCAGTTTCCACTCCTGGCTAAAGGCATGGATTTTCTTCTGGGCAGTTCCTAAAGGCACAGGTGGCATGAAAGAAATTTTCATCTCCTCTCTTTATTTGATTGGTGTCTGGTTACCAAAACAGTCATCAGGCCCTTGGATTGCCTTCTTGAACTGATCTTCTAAATCGCAAGTCTAGGTTGGACACAGGAAAGAGAAGTTAACGCAGGCACACTCTGCCCCATCTCTACAAGGGAAAGACCAACTTGGCCTTCAAGAGCCCATAGCTTCTCTTGCCTTCCTTGCCTCCTCCTTTTAGTTTCTATAATCTTCTCCCTTGAACTCCCATCACTGGAAGTCATCAGTAAATGCTTATCCCCCAAAAATAAATGGGTTTGTTTGTTTCCTGCCCAGAATTCACTCTCCTGGCATCAGCCCCAGATCTTCTTTGGGAAGTCACCCTTCCCTACTCTCAGTCCCTATGGTCTTCATGGTTGCACCACCTATATCTACAGATGAAATCATGTGACCAAGGGAACTGCCACATCTTTGTAGCCACAACAACTGGTTCATAGACAGGGACATCACCCAGTCAGACCCTATGAAACACCATGAGAATCCTGGGTCCCTCAGTCTTTCCCACCAGACTGACTCTGAGAAAATATAAGAAGTTGATAAAGCTGTCTTGCACTTATTAAGAAGAGTCTATTGCAAAAGGGACTAACATGGGTAAGAATGGAACTGAAAAAAACTGGTTTCTGGTGACATTGTGAGTTCCTGCGTTAGGCTAGACCTAAAGCAAGAATTATTCTTGGAATTTTGCTTAAGCCAGTTTGGATCCAGTTTGCAACTGAAAAAGTAACGGACACACGAGCAATTCTTACACTTAGGATATTTCACCAGAAGTATATTAGTGTCTTATTCTGTCCCAGTTCAATTACTCACCAAGACTGCCATCACGTTCCCCCAAATGCAAAGCGTCTTGTTGCTGAAAAAGTAAAAAACAGGCAGCCATGTCATGGAGGAAGAATGCAGATTCTGGGTCTTGTTGCATAGTTGGCACAATTTGTGAGCCCTCCACCATTTTAAAATTAAGGGATGACAGATTAAGGCCAAGTCTCTGCCATAGAAATACTGAACATGTTTTTTTTTTAGGGAGAGTGATTCCATTCATTCATTCCACAGATCATCTTTTTTTTTTTTTTTTTTTTTTTTGACAGAGTCTTGCTTTGTCTCCCAGGCTGGAGTGGAATGGCGTGATCTCAGCTCACTGCAACCTCCGCCTCCTGGGTTCCAGCGATTTTCCCGCCTCAGCCTCTGGAGTAGCTGGGATTACAGGTGCCTGCCACCACGCCCGGCTATTTTTTTTTTTTTTTTTTTAGTAGCGACAGAGTTTCACCATGTTGGTCAGGCTGGTCACGAACTCCTGACCCCAAGTGATCTGTCCACCTCAGCCTCCCAAAGTGCTGGGATTATAGGCATGAGCCACTGTGCCTGGCCGTTCCATAAATATTCACTGAGCATTCATATTATGCCAGGTAATAAATTAGGACCTGGGGTGACAAGTGCACAGACACGGTGCCTACCTTCAGAGGATCTATCTTTAGGCCTCTAGATCCCTTACCCAAATTGTGCTGACAGTATAAATTTGCACAGATGGTAAATTACATGTCAGTCACTTCTGTCAAGATCACAATTTCCAACATGAATGGCATTTGCATTAAGGTGGATTTACTGTTCATCTGTATTTTCAGGACACTCAGGAAGCAAGCAAGGCTTTGGAATTAGAGCAGGGTTTCATGTATCTTTATATTCTCTTGGTAAGAATGAAATTGATTAAATCTTTTTAAGGGAATGATATAGCAATATCTATTAACATTGTCATGTACATGCTTTGTGGCAGAAATATTCACAAAAATACTTTTTTATTTATTTATTTATTTATTTGACATGGAGTCTTGCTCTGTTGCCTAGGCTGGAGTGCAATGGCACGACCTTGGCTCACTGCAACCTCCACCTCCTGGGCTCAAGTGATTCCTGTTCTTCAGCCTCCAAGTAGCTGGGATTACAGATGTGCACCACGACACCCAGCTCAGTTTTCTTGTTTGTTTGTTTTTGTTTTTTATATTTGTAGTAGAGATGGGTTTCACCATGTTTGCCGGGCTGGTCTTGAACTCCCGACCTCAAGTGATATGCCCGCCTTGGCCTCCCAAAGTGCTGGGGATTACAGGAGGGAGCCACTGCGCCCAGGTTAATTTTTTTAAGAGACAGGATCTTGTTCTGTCTCCCAAGCTGGAGTGCGGTGATGGGATCATAGCTCATTGTAGCCTCAAACTCCTGGGTTTGAGCAATCCTCTCACCTCAGCTTCCTGAGTAGCTGAGGCTACAGTTGCGAGCCACCATGTCTAATTATTAAAATTTTTTAAGGGATGGGGTTTCACTTTGTTGGTCTTAAACTCCTGGCCTCAAGCAGTCCTCCCCTCCCACCTCAGCCTCCTGAGTAGCTGCGATTATAAGCACACAAAAAATAATTGTAACAAAATGTTTCATTACCTACTGTTTTGAGTATTTAAAAACATAGAAACAACCCAAATATCCAAATATGTACAGAATTAAATATCATCCAAGACATAGTATTAAGTGGTGGGCTGCGGGGGAGGGAAGTTATGATACTATTTGTATAATATAGCCTCACTTTTGTAATAAACAAGTAAAGTGTTGGTAGATACAGGTATGTTTGCAGATGCCTAGGGAAATAGATTTGCAAGACTAGACACTGAAGTATTCATAGTGAGATGAGATTTCAGGGCCTTTTTCATATCAGTGGGATCTACTTCTGTATTATCGGGGTTGTGAAAAATAAACGTGCAAGTTCCATGAGGGCAGGGGCTTTGTTTTGCTCACTGTAACCCCAGCACCTAGAAAAACTACAGGCATGAAGAGTGCTGAATAAATGAATATTACTTTTTTTTTAGTGTAGTGGCACAATCTCGGCTCACCGCAACCTCCGCCTCCTGGGTTCAAGCGATTCTTCTGCCTCAGCCTCCTGAGTAGCTGAGGCTACAGGGGCATGCGGCCACACCCAGCTAATTTTTTTTTTTTTTTAAGACGGAGTCTCCCTCTGTCGCCCGGGCTGGAGTGCAGTGGCCGGATCTCAGCTCACTGCAGGCTCCGCCTCCCGGGTTTAAGCCATTCTCCTGCCTCAGCCTCCCGAGTAGCTGGGACTACAGGCGCCCACCACCTCGCCTGGCTAGTTTTTTGTACTTTTTAGTAGAGATGGGGTTTCACCGTATTAGCCAGGATGGTCTTGATCTCCTGACCTCGTGATCCGCCCGTCTCGGCCTCCCAAAGTGCTGGGATTACAGGCTTGAGCCACCGCGCCCGGCCTAATTTTTGTATTTTTAGTAGAGACAAGGTTTCACCATATTGGCCAGGCTGGTCTCAAACTCCTGACCTCATGATCCACCAGCCTAGGCCTCCCAATGTGCTGGGATTACAGGTGTGAGCCACCACGCCCGGCCATAAATATAACTTTCTAAGTGAAAACCACAGAAATACTTAGACAAAGAGTGAAGGGCCCTTCCGTGATCCCAAGAGCTTGGTCTGTAGTTCTCTGATGCGCCTTTTACATGGAGGCAAGTTCGTGTCCCAGGGGTCCCCAAGGCAGCCTCCAACCTCACCTCCACCTCTCTGCTTTCCAGAACGAGTGAGCTGGGGTTTGCTTTCTTCTCCATATCCTGCAGCTTGATCAACTTTTCTATCAGGAACATTTTATCTTTGCCCTCCTACCAAGAAGGAAAACAAAACCAGAAAGAAACAAAAACATGAATGAATGATGGTATGGAATTGAGAAAGCAATTGATGGGAAGAACGTCGATTTTCAGGCAGGTAGGGTCCTAGAAGTTGGATGGAGGTTGCTGCCATCTTTTGGTGAAAGAAAAGAAACATTTCACAGTAAAACCAAATTATCCCCCAGAGCCTTCCTGCACTGTAATATTCTCCTCTAAAGCAACTCTCCTAACAGGCTTGAGAAAGTAGCCTTCAGAAGTTGGCTGCTGGAAGCAACTTACATGCCACATCTCAATAGCCAGGAAAAATGGTTTCCAGTATCCCCCATAGGCATGTGCCCCAGAGCGAGACTCCGTGTCAAAACAAACAAACAAAAAAGATATATGTAGGATATGGAAAATATGAAACAGATGACCTGCATTCTTTAAGAATAAAAAGAAAAGAGGAAGTGGGGAGGAGAGGTGGTAAATGGTTATAGAGTAAAAGAAAGTTAGGCATTTTGGCTGGGCACGGTGGCTCATGCCTGTAATCCCAGCACTTTGGGAGGCCGAGGCGGGTGGATCACTTAAGGTCAGGAGTTTGAGACCAGTCTAGTTAACATGGTGAAACCCCATCTCTACTAAAAATACAAAAATTAGCTGGGCATGGTGGCACACACCTGTAATCCCAGCTACTAAGAAGGTTGAGGCAGGAGAATCACTTGAACCAGGGAGGCAGAGGTTGCAGTGAGCCAAAATCATGCCACTGCCTTCCAGTCTGGGAGACACAGTGAGATTCTGTCTCAAAAAAAAAAAAAAGAAAAAGAAACAAAGGCACATCAACCAAATGCAACATGTACCCCCTTTTCAGATCCTGAATTGTGCAGTTCTAGTGACACTTAAGGGGACAACTGGGGAAACGTAAACACTGGATATAAGACGATAATAATAAATTATTGGTAAGTTTTTTCTTTTTAAGTGTGATGATGATATTGTAGTTATGTTTTTTTAAAAGTCTTTATCTCGGCTGGATGTGGTGACTCACGCCTGTAATCCCAGCACTTTGGGATGCCGAGGCGAGCAGATCACCTGAGGTTGGAAGTTTGAGACCAGCCTAACCAACATGGAGAAATCTCATCTCTACTAAAAATACAAAATTAGCCGGGTATGGTGGCGTGTGCCTGCAATTCCAGCTATGCGGGAGGCTGAGGCACAAGAATCGCTTGAACCCGGGAGGCGGAGGTTGCAGTGAGCCAAGATTGCTCCACTGCACTCCAACCTGGGCAACAAGAGTGAAACTGTGTCTCAAAATAAATAAATAAAATAAAAGTCTTTATCTCATAGAGATGTACATAAAAGTTTTAATATATAAAAAATAATATAAAGCCTAAGATTTGCTTTAAAATAATCCGGGGAGCCAGGTGGAGTGGCATCTGCCTATAATCTCAGCCACTCCGGAGGCTGAGTCAGGAGTTCAGGAATTTGAATCCAGCCAGGGCAACATAGCAAGACCCCCACCTCTAAAAAAATAAAATAAGGCTGGGCGTGGTGGCTCACGTCTGTAATCCCAGCACTTTGGGAGGCAGGTGGATCACGTGAGGTCAGCAGTTCAAGACCAGTCTGGCCAACATAGTGAAACCCTGTCTCCAATAAAAATACAAAAATTAGCTGGGTGTAGTGGCGGGCACCTGTAATCCCAGCTACTTGGGAGGCTGGGGCAGGAGAATCGCTTGAACCCTGGAGGTGGAAATTGCAGTGAGCTGAGATTGTGCCTCTGCACTCCAGCCTGGGCAACAAGAGCAAAACTCTATCTCATAAAATAATAATAATAATAATAAATAATAAGAATAAAAATAAGGGATTTGCTGGGAAGAGAAAGTGTAGATGAAATAAGAATATAAAAACATTGATGGCTGTTAAGGCTGACAGCAGGGATATGAGAGTTCATTGTAGTATTCTCTTTATTTTGGAGGATGTTTGAAAGTGTCCCTTTTACAGTGTTTAAAAAGGGTTATGGTGGACATCAGAGGGATCCAAGGGGACTTACATTAATGATCTGCTCATGCAGCAGCCTGATCATAATCTTCCTTCCCTCTGTGATCTGCCAGTAAAGATAGGTGATGATTCTGGAAGAGGAGAAAAGAAAGAATGACAGACACTCTTGCCAATGTTTTGCAGGCTCCGAATTTCCACTGGATGCAAAGGAACGGGAATCTGTGCCTGCAGATGGATTTGGGCCCAAATGTGTTTTTGAAAACTCATGTCAGGGTGAGTTACAGTTTAAATACATTGGAGCAATGGTTCTCAACCTGGCTGCTCATGGAATCACCTGGAAGGGGGAAATAAGCTCATGCCACAGCCCCTCTTCAGACCAATT
Source organism: Rhinopithecus roxellana (assembly GCF_007565055.1). NCBI lineage: Eukaryota > Metazoa > Chordata > Mammalia > Primates > Cercopithecidae > Rhinopithecus > Rhinopithecus roxellana. The sequence goes on from NC_044568.1 coordinate 46,514,975, forward strand.
AATTTAGCATCTCTGGCATGTCATCTCCTTAAAAGGAGAACAGCAGGTATTGCTTTCTTAACAGAACTATTCAAAAAAAAATCCCTGAGACGACGGGGCGTGGTGGCTCATGCCTGTAATCCCAGCACTTTGGGAGGCCAAGGCGGGTGGTCAGGAGATGGAGACCATCCTGGTTAACACGGTGAAACCCCGTCTCTACTAAAAATACAAAAAGATTAACCGAGCGTGGTGGTGGGTGCCTGCAGTCTCAGCTACTCAGGAGGCTGAGGCAGGAGAATGGCATGAACCTGCAAGGCAGAGCTTGCAGTGTGCTGAGATCGCACCACTGCACTCCAGCCTGGGCGACAGAGTGAGACTCTGTCTCCAAAAAAAAAAAAAATTCCCTAAGCCAAGAAGATAGTATATAATCTTTCCCCACTTCCCCCAGAGATGGGGTCTTGCTCTGTTGCCCAGGCTGGAGTGCAGTGGCACAATCAGAGAACACTGCAGCCTCAAACTCCTAGGCTCAAGCAATCCTCCCATCTCAACTTCCCAAGAAGCTCAGACTACAGGCACAAGCCACTGCACCAGGCTAAATAACTTTTAAAAAAAACTATCAATGCAAGGTTGGGCAAGGTGGCTAACACCTGTAATCCCAACACTT